>NC_059107.1:83527718-83665218 GCF_020740685.1 Jaculus jaculus | reverse complement strand
CCTTCACTCTGGAGACCTCCTCCTTGTCCTCCTAAGCCTCCCTTCACTCTGGAGACCTCCTCCTTGTCCTCCTAAGCCTCCCTTCACTCTGGAGACCTCCTCCTTGCCCTCCTAACCCTCCCTTCAATCTGGAGACCTCCTCCTTGTCCTCCTAAGTCTCCCTTCACTCTGGAGAACTCCTCCTTGCCCTCCTAACCCTCCCCTCACTCTGGAGACCTCCTCCTTGTCTTCTAAGCCTCACTTTGTACTGGAGAACTCCTGCTTTTCTTCCTAAGCCTCTCTTCACTCTGAAGAACTCTCCTTGTCTTGCTAAACCTCCCTTCACTCTGGAGAACTCCTCCTCTTCCTAAACCTCCCTTCACTTTTGAGAACTCCCTTGTCTTCCCAAGCCTCCCTCTGCTTTGGATACCTCCTCCTTGTCTTCTAAGCTTCACTTTGCACTGAAGAACTCCTCCTTTTCTTCCTAAGCCTCTCTTCACTCTGGAGAACTCTCTCTTATCTTAAGCCTCCCTTTACTCTGCTGCTTGTACTGGAACACAGCAGTTCCAGGTAACTGAAGATCTGTTTCTGTTCCAGTAAGATTTAGAATCGTCCTGTCTGTGACTCCAGAGGTCATAGAACTGGGCCCTTTCCCAGGAATTCTGAGGCATTTTCTGGTAAGAGGGCCCCAAAAGTTAAAGTGACGAATGTCCTTGAACCTGTACAGCGAGAATCTCGTTCTTCCTTATATCTTTTCTCTTGAAGGAGTCTTTGCATGTTGGGCCCTGAAAGGCCCAGGCGTGAGGCCTAGTGGAACTTCCTGAGCCTAGCTAAAGTTTGGTGACCTGTCTCTGGCCAGCTATGAGTCAGCAAGACACCTAATGGCTTCTGGCCTGCCACCTCCATGTGGCAATTGTAATTACCATTTCAATAGTTAAAGTTTACTCTTCGCCCTTACCTCTGCCCCCATCCTAAAATCCCCGCCTTCTTCCCCAACATGATATAGGCAACTGTAATAAAGCGAGTTGTTTCTGTGAGTTCCTGCATTTAAAAGACTCCCGACTCTGTGGTTTTTCTCCTGTGGCCAGGAGAGGTTTCTGAGTCTTCCGACACTCATCATCCCCTCAACCCCTAGGGAGGAACCAGCAGGCCTGGTTCTTCCCTCGGTACTACCTACCTGACCTGGAAGGAGCCAAGCATCTGGCGCCTAACGTGCGGCTCTGGGACCCCGACAGATTAGTTCACCCTGTGAGGGGCAGTCTTTGAGGAGGTAATCGGTGTGTGCGGGTGAGCATATCCTCATGAGCTATGAGGCAGTCTTCATATTTAGTGCACTAAACTTTGCTTCTATAACCTGTACTTACTTGTCAACATCTCTTCCTTCCCTTTCTCTTCCTCTTCACCTTTGGTTCACAGGTGGCTTTTGTATTTCTAAAGGCTTGTGCTTCTCTCCCTCCCTCCCTCCTCCCCCCCCCCTCTCTGATTTGGCCTGTGAAGGCAGGCCAGCTTTTTCTGCCATTATGAAACTTCCCCTGGATCTGCAAGCTTCAATAAATATTCCTTCCTTCATAACTGTACCTGGTCTGGAAGTTTATCTCAGCAAACCTACTGATGAGCTGAGATGAACCTGACCATGTGGATGTTAATCTTTTGGAACCTTTGCTTTAAAAAAAATAGACATGGACTTGATGCCTACAACTGAAGGTGTCTTCTGGAGTGGTAAGCCAAATTTTATGGACTATTCAGATGAAAGTTTAAAAATTCTACATACAGACAGCATTAAACTTCGAAGCTTAGCTTATAAGCTTTCTAAGAGGAAAGAAAGACTACCGGGAACTTCGTTGGAACTAGGCTACTGGCATAAAAAAAGAGTTTAATCAAGGTTAAATATGTAACAGACTTACATGCTTAGCTAGAGATATTGGATTTAAAAATTAAAGATTTGTTTTTTCTTTGTTTTGGTTTCTCGAGGTAGGATTTCACTCTAGCCCAGGCTGACCTGAAATTCCCTATGAAGCCTCACGGTGGCCTAAAACTCATGGTAATTCTCCTACTTCCGCCTCCCAAGTGCTGGGATTAAAGGCGTGCACCACCACACCCGGCTGAGACTTAAGATTTTAAGCTAAAAAACCTCAAGCAAGTTAAAATTACAGACACTGAGACAAATTTTAGGTTATGATGGTTCATTTTACATTGTTTTAGTCTCTCCTTGCTATGCCTTTATACCAGTTAAAAATGTTTACTCTGTGCCTTTATATATTAGAAGTGTTTAACTTGTTTAATTTTACAAATCTCAACATCTTAAATTGGTCAAGACAGCGGGGACCTTTAAAATTGAACTGAGAACAATTTATAATAAATGCTAATTATAAATCTATTGGGAGCCAGGGGCGGAATTTGGTAATTTAAGTAGATGGCCCCCCTCCTGGCAGCTTGTACCCGACCCTCCCCTACTGGGAAATGGCGGGCAATCCACCTTCTAGGAGACTGCCATGTGGCTCCCTTGGACTGACCCAGGTGGAGACAGGGGAGACGTCCGCCATCTTGTGGTGACTGGGCTCACTGACCTTTTCCCACACCTACTGGACACTGGCATGTGCTGGAAAAAAAAAAATCTAAACATGCCATTAGTTATATGCTTCAATGTTTTGCCACTCTTGGGCTGCCTGATCAAATTAAAACAAATAATGGCTCCTACTTCGTAAGCAAGGCCTTTGTAGATTTTCTCTACACCTGGAAAATCTCACATTCCACTGGCATCCCATACAACCTCCGGGGCCAGGCTATTATTAAAAGATATAATCATGGGCTGGAGAGATGGCTTAGCAGTTAAGTGCTTGCCTGTGAAGCCTAAGGACCCAGGTGCGAAGCTTGACGTTAGCCAAATGCACAAGGGGGCACACGCATCTGGAATTGCTTTGCAGTGGCTAAAGGCCCTAACGTGCCCATTCTCTCTCCCTCTCTCTATCTGCCTCTTTCTCTGTCTGTCACTCTCAAATAAATAAAAATATTTTTTAAAAAAGATGTAATCAAACTCTCAAGTCTCAATTACAAAAACAAAAAGGGGAATCCTTACCCGCACACGACCAACTAAAAAGGGCCTTATTTACCCTAAATATTTTAATTTTTTTCTAACAATTTATAATGTGTGATGGCTATTGGGCTCCAGGAGCAGAATGTGATAATTTAAATAAATGGCCCCAATATATTCAATTGTTTATCTTAAGGTGTGATGGTGGGTTTCAGATTTCAATCTAAAGATATACAAAATGTGCCTAACAAGAGTTCCTAAAGTGTACTGTGGCTTTTGGCTTTAGGCTTGTACTTTTAATGTCTAACTATCCTTTATACTCACAGCTTTAAAGTAGTCCCTAAGAAAGCTCAAACTATAACTCCCTTTAAGATCTTGGGCTTGATCCTTACCATAGATACATACATAGATACCTGTTAGATACTGTATATATTAGGGTTAAAAGTTAAAACTCTTTTCGAATGTCATGTAGATTTTCAATGGATTTGTGTTTCTAAAAAAATATATAACAACAACTAACAGCATTGTGAAAATACATTTAAGAGATATTTGGCACAACGATAATATTTCCTTAGATCTGATTCCATTACATTCAGAGATTTTGTCTTTACAAAATAATCAGTTTATTTTTGATGCAGCTAAAGCTGCTGATGACTTACTATCTACTTTTAAGTCTGCCTTGCCTGGATGGAATTCTTTCACTTCTTAGATAGAAAGCTTTACTACTACAGATGTTTGTCTTTTACTCATTCTGTGTCTACTGCCCATACTCCTTAAATGCCTTTTAAGATCCTTTATGGATATCCATACAGAAATACATGGGATACAGCTACAGAAACGACCTCAGCCTCCTGAGACATTATCTTAAAGCTCCTACAGAGGCTGGTAGTCAAAGACAGGTAAAATTCTCTCGAGTTAGGTCAACCTAAAACAGGGCATGAATGATGGAATTCATGTACCGATGACGGGTAAGGCCTAAATATCGTAGAGAACAACCTAAGACAGACACAGTCTTTCTGCACCGAGGCCCGGAGGGGCCCGGTTCATAAAAAAATAATAAATAAAAAAGGGGGAATTGTCGGGAGCCATTTTGGCTGGACTTGTATCCATAGCTCTGGGCTTTCGGCAGCAACACTTTAGCAAAACTATAGCAAGGTTTTAGCAAAACTATAGCACCTACAGTAAGCAAGATTATGTATATTCAGTGTCAGGAAGCCATTCTGACAGCAAGACATTAGCACCTACATGTAAGCAAGAGTATGTCTATTCAGTGTCAAAGCCATTTGGCTGGCCTCAATAGTCTTTCGTACTGAGAAGTAATTAAAATACAAAAACTATGTTAACAGAAAGGAGTTTTTTGATAGAAACTATGTGAAGCTCATAAAAATTTTGTCCATGGGAAAAATTGTAAAAAGAAAAATACCCATTTGGGTACCAGCAAGAGACCTAAAATATTTGTCCCAACAAGGGGACACTGACAATCACTTCTAGGGAGTGTCCCGCCCCTGAGGACTGTTTCTAAAATGGTCCTTCACCCTGCTAAACTAGCTCCCTTCCTTGCGGATGATTGCTGGCTTTGCCTCCAATCTGGGCCTCTCCGGCTAATTACAGTACAGTTGCCCATATGACCTTAAAAAACTGCTCAGCCAACTTCCCCATCTCTGTCCAGCTTTTCCCAATGTTTCCTCTGGGCATTTGGGCCCCACCTTCCCCTAATAATTCCCGTCTAGATGTGAGATACATTCATCCTTCCTTCTGTACAAAACTAAGCCCAATGCTCAATGCTGCCCACCTTCTGGAATGGTTTATGTTTGCGGAGGCGAGATGGCCTATGACTTTCTGCCCAGCAATTGGACAGGCTTTGTGCCCCAGCCACCTTAATCCCAGATGTAGATATCATTCCTGAAAGCTAGATTCCCTGGCTGAGGTAGTCCTACAAAACAGGAGAGGACTAGACCTACTAATGGCCAAAAAGGGAGGCGTATGCTTGTTTTTACAGGAAAAATGCCACTTTTATACCAATAAATCGGGAATCATCCAGGACAAGATTAAGAGGCTCCAGGAAGACATGGAGAGGAAGCGATGGGAACCCCAGAACAACCTGCTGCGGACGGGCTTACGTGACTTCTTACCCTACCTCCTTCCTCTACCTGGACCCCT
This sequence comes from Jaculus jaculus, assembly GCF_020740685.1. NCBI lineage: Eukaryota > Metazoa > Chordata > Mammalia > Rodentia > Dipodidae > Jaculus > Jaculus jaculus. The sequence goes on along the minus strand of NC_059107.1, from coordinate 83,660,048 downwards.
CCCCCTCCTTCCCCTTCTCCTTCTCCTCACTGTGGGGCCTTGTGTAATTAACAAAATTACACAATTTATTCACCAGTGGCTAGAGGCAATAAAACTTCATCAGGCCGAGATATCACAGGCCGACAACTCAGGAATTAAGTTCCTCAGATGACCCACTGCCACCTCCCCTGCCCTCCATGTGACCAATGACAGGCAAGATCCCCAGAGGGGACAACCTAAGACAGGCCATGGAGTGGGTTCTCAGCGAGCTAAACACCTGGTACTCAATGACGGGTAAGATCCCCAGAGGGGGACGACCTAAGACAGGGGCCATGGTGACTAATGCTCTTACAAAAACAAAAGGAGGAGATGTTGGGCCCTGAAAGGCCCAGGCGTGAGGCCTAGTGGAACTTCCTGTGCCTAGCTAAAGTTTGGCGACCTGTCTCTGGCCAGCTATGAGTCAGCAAGATGCCTAATGGCTTCTGGCCTGCTACCTCTGCTTGGCAATTGTAATTACCATTTCAATAGTTAAAGTTTACTATTGGCTCTTACCTCTTCCCCCATCCTAAAATCCCCACCTTTGTCCCCAACATGATATAGGCAACTGCTCAGAGTAATAAAATGAGTTGTTTCTGCGAGTTCCTGTATTGAAAAGACTCCCGACTCAGTGTGGTTTTTCTCCGGTGACCAGGAGAGGTTTCAGAGTTGACCCATTCCCTCAACCCCTAGGGAGGAACCAGCAGGCCTGGTACTTCCCTGGGCACTACCTGACCGGGAAGGAGCCCGGCATTTGCAAACTCATTTTGTTAGAGGCCAGGAAAGCAAGGTGTGGTGGTTTGATGCAGGTGTCCCCATAAACTTTTGTATTCTGAATTCTAGGTCCCCAGCTGGGGCAATTTGGGAATTGGATCCTCCTGAAGGCAGTTTATAGTTGGTAGAGGGCCTATAGCAAGCTTCCCTCTGCCAGTGTTTGGCACTCTCCTGCTGCTGTTGTTCTGCTGATGTTGGACAGGAGGTGATGTCCACCCTCTGTTCATGCTATCATTTTCCCCTGCCATCATGGAGTTTTCCCTTGAGTTTGTAAACCAAAATAAACCCTTTCCTCTCACAAGTTGCTCTTGGTTGGGTGTTTTTTTGTTTTTTTGGTTTTTTTTGTCAGCAACACAAAGCTGACTACAACACAAGGAGAAAGTCTGATTTTTCCCTAATGCCCTTTTCTAGAAAAGAAAAGTAAGGGATATAATGACTTTCCTTCCTGAAAACCCAATGGCATCTAGATGCCTGGTATCAGTGCTGAACAGTAAACTCCCTTAAAACACCCTAATCTGAGTTTCTAGGAAGAATTTCCCATTTCCAGAAACCCTGCCCCTGCCTCCTCTGAGGCAGAAGCTATATATTTTTTCCTTCTCTTAAGTTCTTTAAGCTCTATCTCTATCATTAGAACTTATTAAAGTTCTAATGATAAAATCTTTCTAAACTTTGTCATAGTGTGTGGGTTTCATTTGTCAAGTTCCTAAGACAAGAATCTGTAGTGACTAATTCAATGGAAACTTAGTGACTGTGTGTCCGGTACCTTAGATCTTGAGTTATTGCCTACCCAAGAGCCACTCTTTTAAGACACTATAGAATTCCCCTATCAATACCCAATCAATACAAAAGGCTAACCTAACTGCTCTCATTACAGCTTCAACTGGGAGCAGGAATGAGACTAACATCAGCCTATGATTTCCATGTGACCCATGTCCCTACAGCCACTGGTTGAAAAAAGGGTCTCCTAACTGTTCATATGCTGATCAAACATGTCCCTGAGATTCTAGTCCTAACATAACAGTTCAAGGCCCACCAGAAGAAGCACTCTGACATTTCTCTAGATAACAGGCCAAACAAGCAGTCTGACTACCACCCAGGCTATCTTAGTTCATAATCACACTCTCCTACTACCACACTATACCACCTCAGGAACCATGGCTTCACAAACAACCCAAAGGGATGGCCAAAAAGCCTAGTAACAAGCTGTTACTCCCTGAATCCTCCCAATGAAAGATCTGTAAGAGTTCCTTCGGGCCACACATCTGGGGACTAAGCCCCTCCAAATTTTAATTGAGTCTCTGCACAGGCATTGAAATTCCTCACACCTTGCAGTCCATTTCAAAGCTTCTCCATGTTCAAACAGACCCCCTCTTCCTTTTAGAGCCTGTCCAGTAAAGGGGAGCTATATTGAGTCAAGACTGGCAAATAGATTTCTAGTAATAGGACAGCTCTTCTGGGAAGGTCAAAAGAACTAAATCTAACTTTGAAGAGAAGTCACACTTGAAACTCAACAGGTTTGGTCCATTCTCCTAACTTCACTTTTATGAGCTTGCAATACTTCTAAGTCTACAACCCATCTTAGCCAGCCCATTTGAAGTCCTTTATGTTAAGCATTCCAAGCCTACCAGATCCAGGGACTCATTATCTTAGCATGTTACATCAATGGGGCAGGCAATCAAGACTGTTCTGGATTACCAGGATAAGTACAGCCCCAAGCCTGACACTACCTTTTCAGGACCTACCTCCTCATTAACCCATTAAAACCTCCTAGAGGACAAAAGGCCACTCACAACTGTCTGGACCATAACCTATTAAGACCTCCATCTCCAACTGTAGAGTCAGGTTACTAGGCCTGTCACAGTGGACTGATCTGTCCACACATCAAAGTATTCCATCTTCAGCTAAAGTAGTCTAGTCAAGTGAGATCAAACTAAATCTCACCATCACACACCTCTAGCCCATGGGGTTATCACTTTCTCAAATTATGATCCAAATCTATATATATACATATTTGGGGAGTAGATTTTCAAGGTAGGGTCTCACTCTAGCCCAGGCTGACCTGGAACTCACTATGCAGTTTCAGGATGGCCTCAAACTCACAGTAATCCTACTACCTCTGAACTCCAATGTATTGGGATTAAAAAGTACGAGCCACCACGCTGAAGATTTACTTTTTGTAGTAGGTGGTAGTTATTGCAGAGACTCATAACTGATGAAACTCTAAACAATAAGTGACTGTTGAGTCCTCAGCCCTAAAGGGAACATTTATATCACACCCTCCACAGCTCAAGGACATGGCAGAAAAGGAGGAGGAAAGAACATAAGAGCTAAAGGATGGGGAGGAGTGGTGTGGAATGGTGTCTTCTGCACATGACATAGCCATTGCACAAATGAACTCAAGGAACTGTGATTACCTGCACAAGATACAAAAGATTGGGCCTGTCAACATTCTGCCATGGATAGGAGAGTGTCCCTGAGGAGCTGCTGACAGTTAACACTTGCCAGGGAAAGTAGAGTCATTTTTCTGAGTGGTGTGGCCACTGGTAAGTTGCCCATACACCCATAATAACCCTCCATCCATACAAATGCAAGCAACCTTCATTAAACAGAGTGAGTCACAGAATCAAACAAACAAAAGACATCAAAGTAGGAAGGAAACTAGCTGGAAAGAAGAGGTTCAATGGAAGTGGGAGAACAAGAGAAGATAATTGGGGAATGGGCTTAAAATACACCATATACATGTATACAATTGTCAAAACAATTTTTAGTTAGTTTAACTATATAAATTTTGTAAGCAGTTTTAACCCCTATGTTTTGGGCTTGTCTTCCAAAAACAGACAATTCTTTACAAACCCCCCCCCCCCCGAGATAGGGTCTCACTCTAGCCCAGGCTAACCTAGAACTCACTCCGTATTCCCAAGCTGGCCATGAACTAACAATGATCCTCTTACCTCAACCTCTCAAGTGCCGAGATTAAAAGTGTGCACCAGCTGGTCGGGAGGCAGAGGTAGGAGGATCACTGTGAATTCAAGGCCACCCTGAGACTACATAGTTAATTCTAGGTCAGCCTGAGCCAGAGTAAGACCCTACCTCGGGGGAAAAAAAAAGTGTGCACCACCACCTCCAGCTACATTCAAACTATTAATACCGTAAGTGGGACAAGGTTTCTAAACAGCATATGTATACTAGACAGGGTGACTAAATATCTTTCCAATAAGAGAAAGGTCTTAACATTTATTCCAAACATTTCTATTATAAATCTCAAATTGCCAATCTTACCTTAAACAAATATTTGTATTTATTTAAGAGACAGACAGAGATAGAGTGAGCATGAGCACACCAGGGCCTCCTGCCACTGCAAACAAACTCTAAATATATGTGCCACTTTGTGACCTGGGTATTGGGAAACACAGATCATCAGGCTTTCTAAGCAAGTGCCCTTAACCACTGATCCATCCCTCCAGCTTAATTTTACATTTTTATCTCTGAAAAAAAAATATTTTTCCTAAATTGTCCTGACAGTGTCAGCAGATGCCTTGAACTATGCTTAAAGAAATGCCATGTGCATGCTGCAAAGGTCTTTTTCATTCCTCACTAGTCTCTCACATCAGGCAAACTTTGTTTCTTGGGGGCATAGGATTTGCTTTTATTTGTGTTCTAAGTGAGGTGCTTCTATGGGTTCCTTTCTGTTTACTTTTGATAAACAATTTGCCTATAGCAATGGTTAGTTCATGTGATAGGCATTTATTTCATGCAAAATTAACTTTACTTTATCCTTACACTATTGCCCTCCCTTCTCATTCATTTATATAATCTTATTTTGGTTCTTAATCATTAAGCTGCCTCGAATTATTTTCAAATCAAATCAAAAGCTAAGATACTAGCTTCAGCAGCATATATACTGGCACAGTAATGACACAAGATCACCACTGGCCCCACGCAAGACTGGCATGCAAGTTCATAAAACATTCCACATTTTTCTATTTATTTGAAGGCGACAGACAGACAGAGAGACAGAAAGAGGCAGAGAGGGAGAGGGAGAGAGAGAGAATGGGCACATCAGGGCTTCCAGACACTGCAAAAGAACTCCAGATGCATGTGCCACCTTGTTGCATCTGGCCTCATACTAGGGTCCTTAGGCTTCACAGGCAATCATTTAACTGCTAAGCCATTTCCCAAGCCCAGCATCCCACATTTTTTTGATATAAGAACAGTCATATAGACCAATGAAACAAAGAAAGGACCCAGAAATAAGACATCTAGCTACAGTCACCTATTTTTTTTTGATGATGCCAGAAGCAAACATTGAAGAAAAAAACAGCCTTTTAAACAAACTGTACTACAATGTCAGGAGCCATAGAGCAAAAGCCTCTCCATTTTGCCTGGGCCTGCTCATAAACTGACTCATTACTCAGAAAGCTTTCTGCTAGGTACTTCTGGAACTGGTCAGCAGACTACTTACAGAATCTTATCTTTTGCAAAAAGCCAGTTTATGGTCAGGATGTGAAACCTGGTGCAGTCAGGATGTTAAGCCAGTTAGGCAAGATGAGATGAACACCTAATTACACCCCCTCTAGGTTTCCTGACAAGTCCTTGCCCTGGCCACGTCCCCTTCCCCCTACAACTTCTTGCCCTGGCCACGTCCCCTTCTCCCTACAACCCTATATAAACCTACATGTAAGAATAAACTCTCGAGGCCGTGACAAACATCTAGCATGGTCTCCTTCTTGTGTCTGTTTGCCTACTTTCATTCAGTTTGATTTTCACCTCGCTTCTTTGTTCGACTCCCCGCTGGCCGAGGCACTACAAAAACTGTATTTCCACATGCAGAAGAATGAAAGTAGACTCATATATCTAACCATGTACAAAAATCAGTTCAAAATGGAGCAAGACCTTAATATAAGATCGGAAACTTTGAAACCACTAGTGGAAAAGTCAAATAAAACACTTTAAGATATACATATAGGCAAGCATTTTCCTAAAGGGACTCCAGGCACAAGACATAATGATCAGATTTGACAAATGGGATAACATGAAGTTTAAAAAGGCTTTTGCACAACAACCAACAGTCACTAGAGTGAAGAGACAGCCTACAAAACAAGGGGGAAAAGGGCTGGAGGGATTGCTTAGTGGCTAAGGCATTTGACTGCAAAGTCAAAGGACCCTGGGTTGAATTCCCCAGGACCCACGTTAGCCAGATGCACAAGGGGGTGCGTACATCTGGAGCTTATTTGCAGTGGCTGGAGGCCCTAGTATGCCCATTCTCTCTCTATATCTCCCTCTCTCTCTGTGTCAAATTAATTAATTAATTAATTAATTAATTAATTAATATTTTTTAAATGAGGGGAAAAAATGTTCCCAGCTACATGGTCAGAGGATTACAAACAAACTACATAAACACCACCAAAAGCTCAATTCATTCCATAAACATATGGACTAATGAAATGGACAATTCTCAAAGGCAGAAATATAAAATGGCCAACAAATACTTGAAAAGGTGAGCATCATCTTTAGCCATTGGGGAAATGCAAATTGAATCTGCCTTGAAGTTGTGGTTGCTCAGGTCTTTAATGTGGCTAGGTAGAAGGATGACCATGAGTTTGAAGTTAGCCTTGACTAGAGTGAGAACCTGCTTCAAAAAGATAAAAAACTTGGGCTTAGTGGTTAAGACATTTGCCTGCAAATCCAGAGGACCTCAGTTCAATTCCCCAGTACCCATGTAAGACAGATGCACAAGGGGACACATGCATACATGCATATGGAGTTCACTTGCAGTGGCTGGAGGCCCTGGCGCACTCATTCTCTCTCTATGTGTATATGTGTTTGCCTCTTTCACTCTCTCAAATAAATAAATGAAGATTAAATTAAAAAAAAAAAAAAAAGTAGCCGGGCATGCCAGTATACATCTTTGGTCCTAGCACTCAAGAGGCTTAGGTAGGAGGATCCCTGTGAATTCAAGACTAACCCAGGGCTACAGAGTAATAAACCCCAGTCAGCCTAAGCTAGAAATCAGACCTTAAAAAAGAAGAGAAATAAAGAAAGAAAGGAAAAGGGGTGGGGGGACTGCTTTGAGACTCCAGCTCATCCCAATCAAAATCAATACCATCAGGAAAACAAATTATAACACATGTTGGCCAGGATGTAAGGAAAGAGGATCACATATCACTGTTGGTGGGAATGTGAACTTGTGTTGCCACTATAGAAGTTAGTATAGAGGTTCCTGAAGAACAAAACAAAGAAGCAAACAAAAAACCCTAAATAAAGAACTACCATATGACCCAGCTATAACATACTTAGGTATATATCAAAAAAATTCTATTGAAAGTCTTGTCAACCACATAAAGATACTTCTACATCCATGTTTATAGCTGCACTATTCACAATAGCCAGAAAATGAAATCAGCCTAGATGTCCACAAAGAATAAAAGGATATCAATAAAAGGATAAAGAGAGCCAGGTGTGGTGATGCACACCTCTAATGCCAGCACTTGGGAGGCAGAGATAGGAGTATTGCCTTGAGTTCAAGGCCATCCTGAGACTACAAAGTGAACTAATTCCAGGTCAGACTGAGCTAGAGTGAAACCCTACCTCAAAACACAGCAAAAGATAAAGAATTTGCATTTATACATGACAAATTTTATTCAGATTAAAAATATGAAATCAATATATTTCCTACATTTTTAGGAAAATGGATGGAAATGGAAATTTTCGTACTAGGCAAAATAAACCATACTTAGACAAATACTATGTTTTCTCTCATATGTAGAACCTAAAATTAAAAGCAAATGCATGTGTGTGTTGTGAATGCATGCACACTCAAGTGCATGTGGATGTGTGGATGTGGTCAAGAAACTAAAAAAGAGGATAATGAATTACATGTGATATGAAAGTAGAATAACGGACTGTCTAAGGGAAGGAAGGAAAGCAGGAAGAAAGGTATGAGAATACCAGAAGAAGGCAACGGTGGAAGAAGAGGTTAAGTTTAGACAAAGTATAATTACATATATATATGTAAAAATGCCATAATGAAACCCCTTACGTTGGTTTGCTGACTTTAAAATATAACAAAAGCTTAAAAAGGAAAAAGCTAAATATTAAAAAGAGATAAGAATAGTGGTATTAAATTGGGTATGGTGGTGTGGTATGTGTCTTTAATCCCACTACTCAGGAGGATCACTGTGAATTTGAGGCCAGCCTGGGGCTACAGAGTGAGTTCCAGGTCAGTTTGAGCTACAGTAAGATCCCACTTCAAAAATGAAAATAGAATAGTGATATTTACAGAAATGAAATAGAGCCGTAATTCAATTCATATTAGCTAGTGAGAGTGGATTTGAGTTCAGTTACTCTATGCTGGTGGCATGAAGTCAACTGTGATAAAAGCACTCTAAAGACATCAGCAAATAAAACCAATCAGGTCTTTTAAATCTTAAAGTATTAGTTCACCAATAAACCACTAATTTTGCTTCCAATTTTCAGAGACACAGTATTAATTAACATATTCATTTATTTATGAGAGGAAAAAGACAGAAAAAGAGAGAGAGAAAATGGATGGGTACACATCAGGGCCTCTAGCCACAGCAAATGAACAGACACATGCATCACCTTTACATGGGCACTGGGAAATCAAACCAGGTCCTTGGAGGCAAGGACCTTAACTGTTGAGCCATCACTCCAACACCCTCATTAACAGATTTAATTACAATTTCTTAACCATTTGCATTAAATTAGCATCAACTATTTAATAATCTCCAAACTTGGCAAGTGCACAGATAGGGAAGTGGCTTACACACTTCACAGCATCAGAGAAAGTACAAAGAGGTCTGAGTCCCAATAAACTCTTCATTGGCAGATTGCCAAAGATGTAATGTTCTCTAAGTAGGCTGATCCTTTTAAAGACTGAACTACTGCTCAACAGCACCACAGGCTGGGGACCAAGCCTTGAACACATGGGCCTTTTGGGGAGAATACAGGCCTCCAAGTCCCCTTTAACTTCCTCACTACATTTGCTAAGTCCCAGTGTTTCTCCTACCATCACCCCTATTGGCTCTGCTTGTCTTACTTCAACCGAACTATAGACACAAATGTGTCTAATCTGCCTCTTTCACTCACTGCTTTATACTCTAACAGAATACTACTCTACTATTTAGCCATTACCTCACATTCATCTCACAGGCAAATTTAGTAAGAAGATTTAAAACACAAACAAACAAACAAACAAAAAACCCTTAACACATTCCTGCCTTTGCTGAGACTTGGCAAGGGGGCAGGAGACTCTAGGTTGCAATGATGAAAAGAATCCAGGAAAGAAATTCTAGTACAGAGTACAAGTTCATGTCGATATGTCGAAGAGTTAAAGAATAAATGATAAGCCAAGAATGGTGACACATGCCTACTACTTAGAGGAGACCGAAGCAGGAGAATCTATGCATTTAAGGCCATCTCTAGTAAGACCTTATCTCAAAAAGCAATAAATAAATAATGATTTTGTAAAAAAAAAAAAAAAAAAGCAAACTGCCTCTGATTTGTAATGGTTCATCTATAATTTCCAAATTTTATGATGGTAATCTTACACATTCAATAGAAAACATCCTCTGAATTCTGATCCCACCCCCACCCCCCTAGAGCAGATGATACACTGTTTGACACTCTGGATGCTGAGCAGAGGCAGTTCCATGGTTCCCATCTGACAGCAAGGAAAAACAACCTAAGCCACAGGATACTGTGTACCTAACTGATGAAGCTCAGGAAGTTAGGGGTATTAAGTGCATTACCAACTTAAAAGATATTTTCAATTTATGATGGAATCTGTCAGGATGTGGCCCCACTAACAATGTACAAAATTTTCCTACTGAAGAGGAAGAACTTCAAGAGGTTTATCGTATTTGGTGACTCCCAGACTACAATAGCTAAATGTAAATCTAATATAATCTTTCAAAAACATACTCTTTGCTTGATTGTTCTTCCTGCTGAAAGCAAGGACAAACTTAACAGAGATGTTGTCAACTCTATGAATAAGTGCTACTCATTACTGGTAACTCATGTAAGAACAAATGATAATGCAGGGAGGGGGGCAGGAACCATCATTAAAGATGATGAAGCTAAGGACTATGTCTTGTACAGTATTGAACTCATTACAATTCTGGGAAAACTGAAACAAAACAGAAACAAGCTTCACAACTTAGCACATTCATTTCCCCTCCAACAGCAGGGGCTTTAAAACTGAAATTAAAACATAAAACAAATGAAAATATGTCTACACAGGTCCTGAGAATGTTTTTCTTGATCACAGATACAGATATGAAACATGGAGCTTTTGATTTCCAAAACACTTATTGGCTTATTCAAAAATGAAAAAAAAAAAAAAAAGGTGTGGGCTGGAGGGATGGCTTAACAGTTAAGGCACTTGCCTACAAAGCCAAAGGACCTTGGTTCAATTCCCCAGGACCCACTTAAGCCAGATGCACAAGGTGGCGCATGTGTCTGGAGTTTGTTTGCAGTGGCTGGATGCCCTAGCGCGCCCATTCTTCCCCCAACCCCGCTCAAATAAAGAAAAAGAAAAAAAGAATGAAAGGAAAAGAAAATAATATGGTTGAGCACAAGAAGAAGGTCCTTATGCTAAAGACACCTGAAGATGACAGAGAAAAGATAGAGGAGTTGAAAGAGCTTTCTATCATTTCTGCTTCCCCTAAGATCCATCTTTGAAGGTCAGAGTCAGCAAGCTGAAGAAAAGGACTACTAATTAGGAATACACTCCTTTTTCTTAAACTCCAGCCCAAACCAATGGGTTTAGTTTTTAAAGCATTATATAATCTGTATGCATTATGAATACTGGCTACTGAGAGAACAAAAAAGGATGTGTAAAATGCCTGTGTATATGGCACTACTTGATTACTGTTTTGGAAGCTCAATATTTCTGAAATCAGAAAAACTTCCACTGTACTCCTATGGTTCATCCAGGAGACTCCATCAAAGCTCTGTCAGGAAGAAATAAGGATGGGACTGGAGGGATGGCTTAGTGGTGGAAGCACTTGCCTACAAAGCCACAGGACCTAGGCTCAATTCCCCAAGACAAACATAAGCCAGCCACACAAGGTGGTGCATGTGTCTGGAGATCATTTGCAGCAGCTGGAGGTCTTGGCATGTCTATTCTCTCTCACTCTCTCTCTCTCTCTCTGATAAATAAATAAAAATAAAAATTGCTGGGCATGGTAGAGGAAAAAAGAAAGAAAAAAGAGTATATCACAAAATTTCATTCAAAGCTCATCAATACCTAGATCATTTCAGGCCCAATAAGTATCAGGAAAATGTTAAATCATTCTGTAGGGACTCCATGTAACAAAGCTTATCCTAAAAATCCTTCTTTACCAGAATCCTGACAACTCGACCTAAAATATTTATTACTATTCAATTACTTGGTACCTTTTCTGTCTCACTAGATCATAAACCTGAGTGGGTTGACCCTGGAGTTGCCTTGTTTGGCAAACCATGTAGTTCAATACATTTCCTGATCACTGAAAGACTACAATCAGCACTCAACACAAATGGGGTGGCTTTTGAATGAAGAAACATTAAAATTGAGTTGCTAAGAGAACCAATTCATCCTCCTTCTCTGTTGTGCAAATATTTCCATTATCACTTCAACCCTACATATAAGCTTGTCTCTAAAGGTGGAATTAAACTAAAATTCTATTAGGATTTCAGTTCATTTGGACTTTAGTTTTTATTTACAACGAACAGCTCTTAAGACATGTATCTTTTCCCATTACAATTAAGCAGTCTGAGCACAGAAGGCACTGGGGGCACCCCAGTTCCTCCAGACCAGCTTCTACCATCCACTATGATTCCAGTATAGTAACCTCTTCTCTTGTCCCTCAAGCTTTGTGGACTGGTCTGTCCATGGTGGCCAGCATACATTCCAGAGTCATGTTTCCTTTAGGGTCTATATGTGATACCATTAATGTGTCTGTCTGTCCAGCCTGGCTACAGCTGGGTGACCCTGTGGCCTGTAAATCTGTGCCCACTTATCCATATGCTAGTAATCCAAATAAATAATCAAGATCAATGATGAACTTTCATTTCCAAACACAGTAACAAAATAATATTTTTAATTCATGTATAGCTATGTTAGAACATGTATTGTTAAAAAGAATACAGGTCATAATAGTTTTCCTTTAAAATGTTTGCAAGTAAGGAGATGCCCAAAGTTAGCTGTACAAAAGCAGAACAAACAAATACAATAAACTTGCACAATTTCCATTGTAGTGGAATTTTTAAAAGCCAATCAAACTGTTACACAATCTCATCAAGAACTAAGTACCACCGGGAAGCTAGATAGTAACCCCTAGCACATATAAGGAATAAATTAAAAGAAGCTGATTATAGGGCAGGAGAGATGGCTTAGCGGTTAAACGCTTGCCTGTGAAGCCTAAGGACCCACATTAGCCAGATGCACAAGGGGGCGCACACCATCTGGAGCTCATTTGCAGTGGCTGGAAACCCTGGCGCGCGCTCTCTCTCTCTCTCTTTCTCTCTCTCTCTCCCCCCTCCCTCCCTCCCTCCCTCTCTCTCTCCCTCTCTATCTGCCTCCTTCTCTCTCTGTCACTCTCAAATAAATAAAAATGAAGAAAAAAATTTTTTTTAAAGAAGCTGATTATAAATACTTACACAATCATTTCTGTAAGCCATGTGGATTTACAAAAATAAAAACAGAACAATCTTTATGTCAATGTTTTGATAGTATAAACACCAGGCAAGGTCTTCCATAAGATTTGCAGGTAGAGATAAAGGCACAGTAAGAGTAAGGTTGAGAGATCACAACTGGATAAGCAAACAATGCTATTCAAGATTGTGCCATTTCCTAAAGGCTTCCATAGTTAGCCTTCTCCTCCTCAACAAAATCACTGATGGCTAATATGATACCCTTTAGGTGCACTTTATTTCCGGATAAAGCAAATCTAATTAATTAGGTATAATATGTAGGAACACAGAGATTTTAAGGTTTAAGAATAAAAGCCAATTTAACTAGATGAAATTCAGCGTGCGCACGCACACGCGCGCGCGCACACACATAGTATCACACATAATCAATGGTACCTGGAAAGAATACAGCTGGAGGATTCAGTTGCCTACATACTCAACAAAGGCTATTAATGAAATGCAATTGTCAAAATAAGGTCTGCTTTTGGTGTCACAATTTCAAAGGCATGGAAAGAAAATTAGGAAAGCAAAAGATTTAGAAACTATATTAAATTCACAAAATAGGCACAAGGAGCAATGCTCCTCTAGTTTGTAAAGAAGTAACTGTATATATTTTTGACAGAATAAAGGGTATTAAATAGATGTCACAGAAAAATCTTCCTGATCCAAACAATAAATCATACAAAAGTGGAAGGACTAGACTGTGATACAGTAAAGCTATTGCAAGAAGGACTTTTTTGTTTGTTTGGTTGGTTGGCTTTTTGAGGTAGGGTTTCACTCTAGTCCAGGCTGACCGGGAATTCACTATGTAGTCTCAGGGTGGCCTCAAACTCATGGCCATCCCCCTACCTCTGCCTCCTGAGTGATGAGATTAAAGGTGTGCACCACCACACCCAGCTCTCCTCCAATCCTTCTTTAAAGAAAAGGAGTCATTAATATATGTGACCTCCAGATTTCAAGCAAAAACTGATGTCATAAATATGAGAAAATAATTACTTTGGATGATCTAAAGCAAAACTTGTTTACCTTTTTAACAAATGGTCTAACAAGTATTCTGAAAATAAGAAAGGAATATAGAAAATATTGTCTCAGTATCACCCTAATGAAAGAATCAGTCACTTGTGAAGCTTTACTCAAAGTTATTTTTTAGTCTTAATTATAGAAGTTAACTTGCAAAATTAAAAGACTAAAGGAGGACTGGAGAGATGGTTTAGCGGTTAAGCACTGGCCTATGAAGCCTAAGGACCCCCGGCTCGATTCCCCAGGACCCACATTAGCCAGATGCACAAGGTGGCGCATGCATCTGGAGTTCCTTTGCAGTGGCTGAAGGCCCTGGCACACCCATTCTCTTTCTCTGCCTCTTTCTCTCTTTGTCACTCTCAAATAAATAAATAAATAAATAAATAAAAATAAAAGACTAAAGGAAACCTATATGCAGGCATTAACAAGCCTGTATGCTGTTTAACTTATGCCATATTGTGGTCCTTCCAATTTGTTATCTTTCCATTACTGAAGATAGTAAAGACATTAATCGTGAAGGATGGGGACATTGTATTAGAGATCATGAGACAGGCACATCAATGGTAGCTTGTGCACATTTAATCTCAACTTTTAGAGCTTGTGGTATGAAGTAGCCAAAAGCAGGTAAAGAGAAAAGTTCTCCCAGAAATTTCTGCTTCAGAGGAAAAAATGGGCATGTGTGGGGTGTCTACTTCACCATGACTACTTTTAATAGTTTCACCATCAGCTAACAAGTTAGAACTTGTTTTCTAGTAATTTATTTAGGTATTGTTAAAATGCTTTCATTATTAGTTTCCAAAGATGCTTCCCTTCCTCTCAAATGGTTAATTAACTTGAATTTAACTCATATACATCTAAGAAAGGAAAAAGTTCTCAAAAGGTGTCTGCTTTTTTTCCTATATCTGTTAATGACAGATAGTTTAGAATTTGTTTATTTTCTGGAAGGGTTTCTACCCACCCATCTCAACCCTCCCCATTTATTTGGTAGCTTAGAAGGGGAGGGAGGAGACAAAAGCAAAGGAGAGAACACTTGCCAAATACAACTTCTATTTGCAATCACACCTGTGAAAGCGGCTATGTTTCTGTTAGATCCTTCAAATGGCATTCTGATTTCCCCTATGATCATATACATCTGTGTCCAAAGGTACACTTTTTGGGGAAATCATGGTGTACCTTAGCAGTAGTGCAAATACGCAACAACTGGCAAGTCTCGTTCCATACAAGAATCTGGCAACAGCTACTATGAAGACAATGTTACAACCATGATGGTGGGAAGAGTGAAGGAGAAATAGGAGCTAGATAGTTGTATTTTTAGTTAGCCAGTTAGGGAGAGGCCCAAAGAGAATTCAGCATCTGATCCAGTCCAGTCTTATCCCTCGGCAACAGCACCCTCTACTCAGATATGCTGGCCTCTTTTGGGCTCCAAGCTCTGAGTCCCAATCAATCAGCTCTCTATCTCAGACTCACCTGAGCCTGATGGTAAAGCCCACCCCAAAAAGCTGTAAGAGGTTCACCATTTGAGCAAGGGCTTCTTATCTGTCATTTCTATTCACCTGAACCTCAGAGTCCCTGTATCAATAAGGCCTTCCCCCATTCTGGCTGCTGAGATGGGGGTAAGATATATATTTTTTATTTCTCATTATTTCCTTTTAGCTTTCTTTTACAGCTCTGGCCCCTTTTTAATTTCCCTGAAAAGTCCCTTCATGTCTCCCCTCCAGTCTCATGCTCAGCTTCCTGCATGTGCTCCCAGATCCAGCCTCCACATGAGCAAACGTACCTGTTCGAGACCCCTCCCTGGATTCATAATCTCTCCTAAATAAATCTAGTGACTTATAACATATCCTTCTCAGTCTGTTTCTTTCAATTCTTTGTTAAAAAGAGACAGGAGTCCAAAAACTCTTCCTGAACTTAAAAAACACATTATCAGGATGCAAAGACTGTTGAACTGAAGTTCTTATTACTAGGACTACCAGAAAGTTGTAAAACTTTCAACTTGATATAAAAAAAAAATCTCATGCTAATGAATTCAAACATGAATTGTCATGAAGACAAAAATTTCACTCAAATAGCTGGGGGAAATATGAAACTCTTCTGTAAAGTTCTCTCTAAGTTTGAAACTTCTCAAAATAAAGGCAAAAATATCTCTTTTAACATTCCTGAGACAATGTGACTCAATACTCTCATCAATGGAAGCTGTGAAAAGTCTTAAAAATACATACTTCTATGCTGGGATTGATGGAAAGTGTACGTTTTGCTTCTTTCTGGAGAATAGCTTCTACTGCTGACACTGGAGCCAGATCTGCTGTGCGGGGAGTCCTTCCGGCCTACAGGTGAGTCTCTGAAAAAAGGAGCATCTCTTTTATGAGGAGACCGCTCTCTTGAACAATGGGAAGAATAGAAACTTCTTCTTCTAAAGCCATCCCTCATGTCCCTTTGAAGAAAAAAATACATAAGTTAATTAACCTTTTGCCCATATACAAGACAAATGGCAAAACTATGGTTACAAGCTACACTGACTTTTCTTCCAATCCTAACAAAGTGAAACGTACCAGGAAATATGGTTTCGAGTATTCCACTTGTTCACAGCATATAGTGAAGTATGTGATTAAATACAAGTTACCTTATTCTTAGCAAAAAGAAATTCTAAAATGTGAAAAACAATCATTTGGACTTCTCCCTTGTCATTAACAATAAACACAGAACTATCAAACTCTCAAATATAATAAGGCATTGCAAAACTTTCCCAAAATTAACATCTAACGACCTTTTAGTTCCTCCTAAATAAGGTATATGTTGAACATTCCTAATCCAAAAGCTCCAAAATCTGAAACTTTTTGAGTACTAACTTGATACTCAGAAAATTCCCTATTCTAGTTACCTTTCAGATTTCAGACTAGTGACACATCTCATTCAGTAAAGTTGATGGATCTCTTCCAAAATAATAATAAAAAAATTTAATTTGAAATGTGAAAATTTGTAGTATCAAGCTTTTTTGAAAACAAATACTCAACTTTTCTAGCACTTTTTGTCCCCCAAGATGACAGCTAAAGGATTTCTGTGGTGATCAGTATTGTTATTTCTGTTATTATTGTTATTATTGTAAGATAGGGTCTCAGTCTGCAGCCCAGGGTAGCCTAGCACTAACTATGCAACTCAGACTAGCCTCAAATTGATAGCAACCTTCCTGTCTTCACTTTCCAACTGCTGAGATTACAAGTTTGAGCCACTATACCTGGCAAGGGCTTTTTATACTTTTTTTATACAAAGAATGCTGATACAAACCAGTGGCAGAGGATTCTGTTTCACTTCTATTTCCAGGACTAGCTATTTAATTCCCACAATATAATGCCCCTGCAGACACAAAGTCCCCTGGAAAAAGGTTGAAGGCAACTAAAATTCATTTGTGACAAATTAACTCATACACAATATTAACACTTAAATAAAACATTAAAGAAAAACCCTCTGGTATAGTTAAATCTAGTCACTACAGCCATAGGGTTTATACCAACATCTGGTTAATCAGTAGCCATGTATGGATTAAACAGGCCTTAGGAAACAAGTATCAGGGACACAATGAAGAACCAAATGCCATCACAGAACCCCAGGCTAGGAAGGGAAGCTGATACTAAACGAATACACATACACATGGGAGTGCAGTCAAAAATGGCTGAAGGGAGCCAGGCATGGTGGCACACGTCTCTTAATCCCAGCACTTGGGAGGCAGACTTAGGAGTATCACCATGAGTTCGAGGCCACCCTAAGACAACCTAGTAAATTCAAGATCAGCCTGGGCTACAGTGAAACCCTACCTTGAAGTTAAAAAAAAAAAAAAAGGCTGAAGGGAGTTGACTCAGTCCAAGCAAGAAGCAGTGGGAGCACAGTGATGACCATCTGACTACACACACATGAAAATCACAGGTGCTGAACAGAGCCCAGAATCCTCACATGATGAATGAATGAAATGAGAGAAACTGACCTGAGAAATGGGAACAGGGTGAGGTCCACATTCAGATGGGAGCATATTGAGCTTTAGCTACTGGAGGTAAACAACCAAAGATACTAGTCTCAAGTTGAGAAGAACTTTTTGGCTGTCTGTACAGCAGGACTTAAACCTGTGGGAACACATTAATACAAAGAATACAAAACAGCAGAGGGTATGGAATGCAGAGCTAAAAACCTAACACAGGCCATCAAAAAATGGGAAAATAGGAAAAAAAGAAGACAGAAGTATATTATCTGATAAACCAAAATAAGCATATTCCAAGGAAATTGAATTAGTTTTATTTATAACTTGCTTAGTGGATGAACAAGAAAGCAGGGTCATATTCAGAGGCTAGATCATCTTTCATTGAAAAGATGAAATGCTAAACTAGTTTCTCAATACCAACACCAGAGGGCAGTAAAATCAAAGCACAATTTAGACTGAGTGGCCTGGGTGGCTGGGCACACTTAGTAACTCAGAAAAAATCTCTCCTCCAATTAATAGCAACCTGCTGTCCACCAGAAAAAGCATCACAGCAGGAAATCATCCCAAGTACTTTGTGTGACAAAGTGGCTGTGTTAGCCAACTCATCCTGTCACCTATGTGAGCATTCATGTCTACAGTATGATCCACACTATGGACAACAACCTGGCTCTGAAGAAGCTTAGCATCTAAGTGGGGTGAGAAGAAGGTTGTATTGCAATCCAGTGTTAACAGACTTGTATTCGCATATATATTCTTTTAAGTTTTATTTACAAGAGACAGAGAGTGGTGCCCAGGCCATTTCCCTCTGAAAAACAGCACTAGATATATGTGACACTCTGCATGTGATTCTATGTGGTTACTGGGGAAATCAAACTGAGGTCAGGAGGCTTTGCAAACAGGCACCTTTAATCACTGAGCTATCTCCCCAGCCTTGTACTAGATTTTTTTTTTTAAAGTTATCAGTAGAGCTAGGAATTTAGCTCAGTTTGGTAGAACATTTGCCTAGCATGCATGAAGCCCAAGGTTGGATCCCCAGCACCACATTAAACAAGCTGTGGTGGTGCACACCTGTAAGTCTGACATGGGAGATAGAAGCAGGAGTTCAACTACATATTAAGTTCAAGGCTGGTCTGAATGCTACATGAGACTTTCTCAAAAACAAACAAACAACAACAAAAAAAAACCCTAAAACAAAAAATAAATAAACAACACTGATGGGCTGGAGGGATGGCTTAGCAGTTAAGGTGTTTGCCAGCAAGGTCAAAGGACCTAGGCTCGATTGCCCAGAACCCACATTAGCCTGATGTACAAGGTGGCACATGCGTCCAGAGTTCATTTGCAGTGACTGGAGGCCCTGACACACCCATTCATTCTCTCTCTCTCTCCCTCCATTCCTTCCCCTTCCTTCTTTCTCTCTATCAAATAAATAAAAATAAAATTGATGTGGGTCTTTAGGAAAGATGAGACAGGTCAATATTACATAATATTAATACTGAGTCACAGATGCATTAGCCATATTTAAAGTAAAGAAATAAGTGAAATTAATTTTAGCAAGTTTAACTTAAAACCATTATGTCCAAAGTATTATCAACATGTAATTTCTAAATGTTTTTAAATGTAGCGAGATATTTTATGTTCTCTTTTGGTCCTGAGTCTTAAGAATGTAGAATGTGTTTGTTTGGATGGGTCATATCTCAATGCCATCAAGCTTCTCACACTACACAGCACAGATTAAGATAAAGAGGGAGCAGGCCAAGCTCCACAGCACAGCAGAAAGGATCCCAGGGTATATGTGAACAGGGACAGAAACAGCCAAAGGAGAATGAAAAACAATGGCAGAAGGGAGACTGAAAAGACAGCCTGGAAGAGACCTGTGCATTTAGAATTAGAAATCATGAGACCTGTCAGTCCAAGAGCCAAATAAAACTTTGCAAACAAAATCAGACTGTAGAATACTGCTCTACGTAGCCTAACAACTCCAGGTTGATGGCAACAAGCATGATAACCAATCAAAACAGAAATCCGGAGGCTACAGAGAACTCAACTCAAAATCAGACTGCCAACAGGCCTGCCATGGCTCAGGGGACACTGCATAAGAGGGGGTGGAAAAATTATAACAGCCACAGAGTAGGTAGTAATACCCTGAGGCACAGTCAACCACTATCCCATAGGGAAAGACTGAGGCTTTCATGAGCCTACAGTGAATACCATACTCCACTGAGGAGGGCCTCCAGGGTAAGAGAAGCTGAGGCAAGGGGATAAAAGAGAACAACATGCTATAATTTACATGAAATAATAAAAAAATTTTAAAAATTGTAGGGCTGGGGAGCTGACTCAGCAGTTAAAGATGCTTCTTCCTTAACCTGCCCATCAGAGTTTTGATCCCTAGCACCCATGTAAAGCTTATTATATATGTGGGGGGGGGGGGTTGAAAGAAAATTAGTTTATCAAAGAATGGCAATTGATAAGCTAACACACAAAAATTTAACTGATAGGGCTGGAGAAATGGCTTAGCAGTTAAATGCTTGCCTGTGAAGCCTAAGGACCCCAGTTTGAGGCTCGATTCTCCAGGACCCAGGATGCACAAGGGGATGCTCACATCTGGAGTTCCTTTGCAGTGGCTGGAGGCCCTGGTGTGCCCATTCTCTCTCTCTCTGCCTTTCTCTCTCTGTCATTCTCAAATAAATAAAAAAAGTTAAAAAAAATTTAACTGATAAAGGAACCAAAAGATTAAAGGAAAAAAAAAGGTACTAAGAAGATAATGATTTTGAAGAAAAGAATATGAAAAAGGTAAAAAAAAATTTAATTTCAAAAAGAAAAATATATGGCAACTGTAGTCAGAAGGCCTTTATCTCAGTAAAGGATCTATAGAAGTGACCAAGAAGTTACCAAGAGAAAGAATATGAACAGAAGCTTGGGGAAGAGAATGGTTTAGAATTGGGACAGAAGTACCAGTTAAAGCAAGGCTTCTCAAGTGTGTCAGCATTACCTGAGGCAAGAGAAGCACAAATTCAGGTACAGTAACCCTCACCAACCACAGCAGAACCTCTGAGGCTATGCCCCTGAAGTCTGCATTCTAGACTGCAGAACTTATAAAGCTTTCCTGAAAATTCCTTAGCACACAAAACTTTGAGAAGGAATGAAATGGAGAAACTTACTAAGGTGTGGGAGCTTATATAAGAGACCTGTCGACAAGTTCAAAAACCAGGAATTCTAAGTTATGGAGGCCAAACAATCCTCAGTAAAAATTAAAGGGCCCTGGCCATGCCTGTGGGCAACTGCAGACAAAACAGGTCAGAAGAAACCTGTGGAAATGCACTCTCACAGCAAGATGGAAAGAAGAATGGAACAGAGGAATCAGGGCCCAAGATCTTCATCGCGAAGGAAGAATAATGAAGTTCTTGAAATGTGTCAGAGAGCACAAAGGACAGGGTGGTAAAGTGAGGAAGCTCGCCCATGGCCTCAGAACAGATTAGCAGAAAATGTGCCCTGAATGTTTCTCACAAATAAACGAACTGGGTGGGAGGCGAATCAGGAAAATTTCCCTCTCTGCTATAGAAAATGGATAGAAAGAATGATAGAAAATACTGTCACTCAGTTCTGAGTATTATGAATAGTTTTAGTAACTACTAAAATATTAAGCCCTTGTTCTCCTAAAGCTAACTTCAGTAAGGAAAAACACATACATAAAACATTTCACAGTGACAAGACTATACGGAAAGGGTGAGGTTATGAGGTTATTTAAGACAGGATGACCAAAACATGCCTAAGATGATAGGTGGCCAGAGAGAGGTGACGGGAGGAACAGCAAAAAACAACAAAGAACTTGGTAAAGAACAGCTCAGGAAGAACACCAATTATAAATGCTGGGACACAGGCTGGAGAGATGACTCAGTGGTTAAGGGCTCTTGCTGGCAGGGTCTAATGATGGGGCTAGATTCCCCAGTACCCACAGAAAGCCAGATGCAGAATGGTACATGCATCTGGAGTTTGATGCAGTGGCAGGAAGCCCTGGAATGCCCATACTCTCCCAAACCCTGCCATCTCTGTTAGCAAATAAATAATAAAACTATTTTTAAAATAAAAATATAAAAAAATACTGAGAAGTATGTTTAATGAGAGCAGATCAAGTAGAAGGACGAAAGCCAGCCCACACAGGATTGAGGTAGTTTGAACAAGGTGATGAAAAGATCTGGTTTATGTTTACATCATCACTAACAACTCTGTGAAGATACAAGATGTTAGTGAACGGGACACAATGAAGAATCACCTGGCTTCTAGGCACCCATGCAACCATACAATATCAAAGCATCAAAGGCAATGTGTCTAGAAACATCACACAGAAGAGGAAAAGGAGTTAACCCATAAGGCCTTAGGAACTAGCTTCCTAAGTACTCTTCCAAAATAACCATTAATAACAATATTTAAGGGTGCTAATGTGATCTGAATTTGACAAAACAGTATCAAATTTAGATGACATTGGCACTCTTTATTTAAATATAAATTTTTTATTTATTTATTTATTTATTTATTTATTTATTTATTTATTTGGATTTTCAAGGTAGGGTCTCACTCTAGCCCAGACTGACCTTATGAAGTCTCAGGGTGGCCTTGAACTCACGGCAATCCACCTATCTCTGCCTCCCGTGTGCTGGGATTAAAGGTGTGCGCCACCATGCCCGGCTTATAAATAAATATTTTTAAATTTGTTGAAACAGTATCAATCTGCCTGGCTTTAAGCCTTGCCCATTCCTTAAGAAATTCACAACCTTTCCTTCAACATATAGCTACTTTGATTTCCTCCTCTGTAACAAGTGGATGATAGTAAACCCTATATCACAAGGTTGTGGTGAGAAGGAAATGAAATAAATCAGTTGCAGCATTTGGATGAGAGCCAACACCACACTCAGTAGGCATTATATTTTCATGGACCCCATGTACCCACTATGCAGCAAGAACAGCTAAGCAGACCACAGTCCCACTTGGTGAAAATTAAGGTAAACAAACTGCATACCTTAGGTTTTAGCTAGAAATTGCTTGATATTTAATGTGCCTCAAAGGGAAACGTTACGTTAGTTCATACAATAGGGTTAAACTTCTTGAAGTTTCAACACAGGATGAAATCTAGCTAGAGATATAACACCAAATATGATACCTTTCTGTTTTCTCTCTCTTTCTTCCTTCCTTCGTTCCTTCCTTCCTTCTTTCCTTCCTTTCTTTCTTTCAGAGAGAAAAAGAGAGAAGAAGATAGAGGATGGGCACACCAGGCCCTCCAGCCGCATACCTACACCATGACCTTGTGCACGTATGGCTGGTGTAGGTACTAGAGAATCAAACCTTAGGCTTAGCAGGTATGCTCCTGCACTACTAAGCCATCTCTTCCATCTCTTCTCTCTTTCTGTGAGAATGCATTTCTTTCCTTTCCTTTCTTCTTCTTCTTTTTTTTGGCATGTCTAATCTTCATTCACACTTCCCTTCCCCCTCGGACACAAAATATTGCAGACCACTTGTAATTCTTTTTTTTTTTTTTTTTTTTTTTGGCATGCTGATGTGCTGAAAACTGCTGTGCAGTTTCAAATTACCAAGACACCTTATTGGTCTGTAAGGCAGATAGCTGTTTTAATGCATATTACTGCTTAGTTTCCATTGTTTCACAGCAGATACTTAGTTTAGACAGCTATAGTGAATACTGATGATAAGGCTCTATATACCACAGGTTGGGCATCACTCTTCTGAAAATCCAAAATTTGAATGCTCCAAAACCCAAAAACCTTTTGAGCAGACTTCGGAGCACTGAGGAGCTTGGATTTTCATATTAGGGATACCTGATGAGGAACATCAATGCAAATACTGCAAAATCAAAATATGCCAGAACTCTGGTTTCAAGAATTGTATATAAGGAACACTCAACCAGTATGTTAGTTTTACAAAACACCAAACTCCTTTCTTCCATTATACATATAATTTATGATAAGCAGTTAAAACTAATATTCAAGGTCTTGGATTTAAGATATCATAGCAGGGCTGGAGAGATGGCTTAGTGGTTAAGTGCTTGCCTGTGAAGCCTAAGGACCCTGGTTCGAGGCTTGGTTCCCCAGGACCCACGTTAGCCAGATGCACAAGGGGGCACACGCGTGTGGAGTTCTTTTGCAGTGGCTGGAGGCCCTGGCGCGCCCATTCTCCCTCTCTCTCTCTATCTGCCTCTTTCTGTCTGTCATTCTCAAATAAAGAAAGAAAGAAACTTTAAAAAAAGATATCATAGCAAACTAACTAACTTTGTATTTGACTTTGTTTTAAACTCTCTTATGGTTTGACAACCCTAATTCTTGGGCATAGCAGCTGGTTGAAAAGTACAATGAGTTTCTGAAACATACAATCAGCCAAAAAAATAAAAATAAAAACAAATCAACAAACTTTCATTAGTGAACTCAATACAATTTTTCCCTTTCTTTTCAAATTAGTTGAATAATATACCAGTTTATACTTGAAACTTTAAAACCTCTTTTATTTATCACCCCCTCCCTGGTACTGGGGACTGAGACTAGGATATCTATCACATGCCAGACAAGCCCTCTCTACCACTCAGCTACATCCCCAGTCCCCACCTCCCCTTTTTTGCAGCAGGGGCTTACAAAGTTGCTTGAACTTGTGATCTCACTGATTGAGCCTCCTGAGTATTGAGGCCTGTGCCACCAGGCCTGACTACATTTGTTGTTTTAAAGAGAAATGGCAATTGCTTCTAAGCTATTTTTATTTCATTTCACTAAAGTTGAAGTGAAAAGTTAATAATTTCACAAATATTACATGAATCAATGACTGCTGTGAACATATATATTCTCAAGTTTCTTATTTTAGATTTAAAAAAAAAATAATTCACTTTCACCAACATTGCCTTTCCCTTAACAGCAATTTTAGAAACCAGTAAGAAATTTGGATAGGTAAATATTTTATGACCAAGGAGAAATTTATATCTTGTAGAGAACAAAAACAACTTTAGTCACAACTTTCCAGTATCTTACTAAATCTATGGGCCTACTATACCTATCATTACTGTTCTAAAATTCAGATGATCTAAATCCAAAATACCTGTACTTACAAAGTACGAATAGGAAAAATGCTCAAAACAAATCCAATAATTAGCTTTTAAACTATGGCAACTTTGCATTTTTGAATACCATAAATTAATACCTAATGGCTAGAGATCAATTATGTTGCTAAACCCTTTACAATGCAGCAAATAGCACCCTACAATCAAATATCGAATGTCAATAGTGTCAAATATAAACACTGATTTTTTTTTTAATTTAACCTACCAGTTTCAGAAACATGTACAAATGTTTGACAGCTTTCTTAAAACCACTTATTAATTCTAAAATATTTCCTCACTAAAAAATGTATCAGGCTGGAGGGATGGCTTTGTAGTTAATGTGTTTGCCTGCAAAGCCAAAGGACCCAGGTTCGATTACAGGACCAACATTAGCCAGATGCACAAGGGGGCGCACATGTCTGGAGTTCATTTGAAATGGCTAGAGGCCCTGGCATGCCCATTTCTCTATCTCTCCCCCTTTCTCTGTTAAATAAATAAAACTAACTTTTTTTTAATGTATTTATTGCCAGGTGTGGTGGTGCATGCCTTTAATTCTAGCACTTGTGAGGCAAAAGTAGGAGGATGGTTATGAGTTTGAGGCTACCCTGAGACTACATAGTATTCCAGGTCACCCTTGGCTAGAGGAAAACCATACCTCAAAAAAACAAAAATAAATACATAAGGAAGAGGAGGTGGTACCCAGAGGCTGATGGCAGGCCATACCTAACTTTTACATTGAAGATGCCTAGTAGGGCATAAAGATCTAGAGTTAAGAAACCAAAATCCAGACTTGTCATTAACTGGCAGACAGCACAGGCCAGTATTCCCTAAATCTGGATTCCTGAGCCTCCACAGCAACTTCATCCTGGAACTGGCTGAAAAACAGATCTCAAAACTCCATTAAATTAATCAGATCTGCTTGAGATAAAGACCCCAAGTCTTCATTTTAATGAACTTGTACCCTCTCTGTTCTTTCTCTCAAAATAATGAATAAATTAATAAAAATAAAAATAGTGCCAGGCATGGTGGCGAACACCTTTAATTCCAGAGCTGAGGAGGCAAAGGGAGGAAGACTGCTGTGAGTTCAAGGCCACCCTGAGAATACATAGTGAATTCCAGGTCAGTCTGGGCCAGAGTAATACCCTACCTCAAAAAAAACTAACAAATAAATTAATTAATTAAAATCAGGCTGGAGAGGTGGCTTAGCAGATAAGGCACATGCTTGCATAGTCTCAGGACCCAAGTTTGATTCTCCAGGTCCCACATACACAAGATGCACATGGTGGTGCATGCATCTGGAGTTCATCTGCAGTGGCTAGAGATCCTAGTGCACCCATTCTCACACACTCTCTCTCCCTCTCTGTCTCTAGTAAATAAATAAAATAAATCTTAAAAAATAAAATAAAATCTGGGCTGGAGAGATGGCTTAGCAGTTAAGGCGCCTGCCTACAAAGTCTAAGGACCCAGGTTTGATTCCCCAGGACCCATGTAAGCCAGATGCGCCCTGGCGTGCCTATTCTCTCTTTATCTCTCTCAAATAAATAAATTTTAAAAATTAATTTTGGGGCTGGAAAGATGGGCTAGCAGTTAGGGTACTTGCTGACAAAGCCAAAGCACCCAGGTTCAATTCCACAGTACCCACATAAAGCCAGACACACAACGTGGCACGTGCCATCTGGAGTTCTTTACAATGGCTAGAGGCCCTGGTGCACCCATTCTCTCTCTCAAATAAATATTTTTTTTAATGAACTTGTAAGTGATTCGTATGGGTACAAGTCTAAGAAACGTAGACAAAGGAACACTTATTATAAATACAGACAGATAAAATGGCCATCAGCAGCCAAAAAGGTCACATGTAACTTGGCATTATAAACATCTGATGAACTTTTAGAAAACAGATAGATTCAGGCTCAACCTGAAACCAATTATACCAGACCAAATATGAGGATCAGTAATTAACATAAAATACCTTTTGTATAATTCAGAGTATAGCCAGGGTTGAGAACCACAATGAAGGACAAACATTATATTATATTAATTATGTTATGTTACGTTAGTATGCTGTATTAATCATATTATATGGTTTATTCCAGAGTCCCAGATTGTTTCAACACCCCAAAGATTATAGAACTCTGCATTCAGCTCATTATAAATACTGAAAAAAAGTGAAGAGATGTCATATTTATACATCTGTGCTTCTGTTTTCCATTGCAGTGGGTTTTGCCAGGCTTACAAACAGCAGATGTCTGGTACCAATGAGCAGCTACTTCAATTTATCATCCATTTATATTGCCTGCCTGGCTACTACAGGTATCCAAGTTATTTTCACTAATGGATAGGAACATTTGTTTACCACAGGTAAACAAATATTTTGACTGCTTACAAGCAAATGTTGGAAACGGTTGATCTATCCACAACTATACTTTGTATATTTAAATAACTGGATATATTAACGAAGTGGTCTTATAAAAGCTTTCACATTCCTAGCTTATTCCTGAACCAATCTTTCCAGCTTCTTTACCTGACACCTAGCATTTGAATGCAAATTTCCCTCAAGCTTCCCTCAACTACATACATACTGATGACCTCAATTCAACATCCTGAGATATGAGAGGTACAGGGATGTTTTTTCTTTTTCGTTAGCTTTTTTTTTTTTTAATGTTTTTATTTATTTGCAAGCAGAGAGAGAAAGAAAAAGACAAAGAGAAAGACAAAATGGGCACACCAGGCCTTTTGCCACTGCAAAAGAACTCCAGATGTGCATCTGGCTTTACATGGGTCTGGGGAATCAAACCCAGGTCATTACTTAGGCTTTGCAGGCAAGTGACTTAACCCCTGAACCATCTCTCCAGCCCAGGGTTATTTTTTCAAATACTCCATCTTTAAGAAAAGAGAGGAAAGCCAGACGTGGTGGCGCATGCCTTCAATCCCAGCACTTGGGAGGCAGAGAGGTAGGAGGATTGCTGTGAGTTCAAGACTACCCTGAGACTACATAGTGAATTCCTGGTCAGCCTGAATTAGTGAGACCCTACCCCCCAAAACAAAACAAACAAACAAAAAAAGGTTAAAAGGTTAAAAAAAAAAAAAAAACCACAGGGCTGGAGATGTGACTTAGTGGTTAAAGCAACTGCTTCACAGGCATAAGTCTGGAGTTCAGGTCCCCAGTAAACAGTAAAAAATGCTGCGTATGGTGGCATGGACCTGTCACCCCAGAACTCAAGAAGCAGAAAAGGTAGATACCCAAAGCAGGTTTGGTAGCTAGATTTGCCAAACTGGTAGCTCTGGGTTAAATAAAACTCAGTTTACTTTTTATTTTTATGTACTTATTTGAGTGAGGGAAAAAGAAAGAGAGACAGAATGGGCTCACCAGGGCTTCTAGCCACTGCAAACCAACTTACGATGCAAGCACCACCTTGTGCATCTGGCTTACATGGGTACTAGGGAGTGGAACCAAGGTCCTTTGGTTTTGCAGGCAAGCACCTTAACCGCTAAGCCATCTCTCCAGCCCAAAACTCAGTTTTAATACCTAAGTTGGAGAGTGACATCAATCTCTACTCTTCACATGTATACGCACACACATGCAGCCACATATGAACACACATACCACACACTCATGCACTGGCCACTTGTTGACACTTTTGTTTCATATTTTTTAATATTACATATAATGCTGCAAATCTGTTATATCCTAAGGATTATTTTAAGATCGCATAACTATAAGGAGAAAAATGGCTGTTGGAACCAACCTTATTCTGTCTAAATCAATCATCCTGGGTAAAGCAAAAGACATCCTTTAATACAAAATGAAATCCTAAAATATTCTGAGTTTCATATAAATGATGTTTTGAACAAAGAGATCTATAACTATGTAATCAGTGAACAAGAAGAACAGGTGGTGACATACTTGGCATGCACATAATGATCAGGCTATATTAAAAATGAAAGAGCCAGAGAGAGAGAAGCGTGGGTGAAAGAACACTTGATACATCTTTTCTTTTGTTAGCTGATATTCAATCCTGTTGCTGCCAGCAATACAATAGTTTTATTATTTTAAAACACTTCATTATGAACCAATGATACATATATGCTAGACTGCTTCCCACAACGAAACCATATAACATAAACCTACTAACAACTTGGATGGGATATGGCTCAGTGGATACAGTGGATACTTGCCTCACATGCACAAAACCCTGAGTTTAAACAACAGCACCAAAAAAAATCAGGGTTGGTGACACACACTGGTAACCCTATCATTCAGAAGGTAGAGACAGCAGAATCAGAAATTAAAGATCATCCTCAGATAAAAAGTGAGCTGGCCAAATCCCAGCACTCACCTTTAATCCAGCACTTGCCGTTAATCCAGCACCCGGGAGGCAGAGGTAGGAGGATTACCGTGAGTTTAAGGCCAGCCTGATGCTACAGAGTGAATTCCAGGTCAGCCTGAGCTAGAGTGAGACCTTACCTCAAAAAAAAAAAAAAAAAGTAAGCTGGAGGATAGACTAGGGCTATATGAGACCCTGCTTTTTGTTTGTTCTTTTTTTTAAAGTTATGAAAATAAACAAAATTTTTATAAAAGGCAAAACCTCTTAAGTCTTTAAGAATATGGCTATTCTGAGAAGAAATGTCAGGAGTAGAGGAGTGCCCAGCACTGAAATATCTCAACCACACCTTCCATGGCTCAGGGTCCATTACAGAAGAGGTGACGGAAAGAATGTAAAAGCCAAAGGAAGGATAGGACTCCTTACAACGTGCTCCTCCAGATACAAAATGGCCTGGATATCCATAACCTCACAGTGCCTGATACTACCTACACAAGACCACCATAATAGGAAAAGATGATGACATCAAAAAAAAAAAAAAGACTGATTGAGAGGGGGAGGGGACATGATGAAGAGTGGAGTCTCAAAGGGGAAAGTGGGAGGAGGGAGGAAATTACCATGGGATATTGTTTATAATTATGGACTTTGTCAGTTAAAAAGAAATAAAAAGGGCTGGAGAGATGGCTTAATGGTTAAGTGCTTGCCTGTGAAGCCTAAGGACCCTGGTTCGAGACTCAATTCCCCAGGACCCACATAAGCCAGATGCACAAGGTAGCACATGCATTGGAGTTCGTTTGCAGTGGCTGGAGGCCCTGGGGCACCCATTCTCTTTCTCATTCATAAATAAATAAATAAATAAATAAATAGAAGAAGCAACTAGAAGATAGAAAGAGAACATGGCTTTTCTTTAAAAAAAAATTTAAAAAAGAATATGGCTATTGAAACCAACCTCATTCTGTCTAAATCAATCATCCTTGGTAAAGCATACACGAAGATGGCAAGATGGTTGTAGTGATTTAAAATGTGTTTAGTTTTTATTTCTCCTTTGAGATAAGGCAGCCTCAAGCTCACTATATAACCCAGGCTGGCTTCAAACTGTCAATCCTCCTGTCTCTACTTTCAAAGAGCTGGGGTTATCAGCATGTACTACCACAACCAGTTTATATACATGATTTTATTTTATGTAGGTAAAATTGTATATACACACATATACAAATAAATGAAATGGTTTAAAAGACAGTAAAAATTAAAACAGGAATCATAATTTAGAAACTTAAAAAGAAACCACAGAAGCCACCACCACCACACACACACACACACACAAAGTCACTCTAGGCCCCACTGGTCTGGGCAGCTGGAGACCAGTGTGGACAGGATCAAGGCCTCTCAGGTTACTACAAAGAGGCAACAATACTACATACAGAATGCCTGCAAGGATGCCCTGCAGGGTGGTATTTTCGTGGAAACCACCCTTGCCATGGACCTCGGTCCTATGCTTTACTCTGAAAGTGGGGAAGAAGTCCTAAAAATCAACAAAAAAAGGCCTTTCAGAAGATGTGATGAATCACTGCCTCCAAGTCTCAAGAGTTTCCTCTAGACAATGACAGTCAGTGTAGACCTACTTCTTTCTCTGTGGCCAAATATCTACAGAATAAGGAAATCGAGTAAACAAGCAGAGTTTTAAAATAACAAATTGCCTAGTTCTTTTGCTGAAGTATTTTATATTAACATGAACACCTTATCATTAAATATACTAAACTGTGCCTCTTTCACAAGGGAAATACTGTGTTGTTATACCTAAAATGCCTTGTATGCATTATTTACTAGATGTTTAATTTTAGGAAGAAAACATTTGTACTAAAATAACTTACTATTTGTAATTTGTTGTCCCTAAGCATTTTATATTGTAATAAAATTTGATATTACAAATTTACAATTCTTAAATGATGATAGAGCATATATCAGGAAGAACAGGCTTTACTAACCAAATGATATCCTGATTTTCTAAATAAAAAGATTCTCCTTTGTAAAAAAAAAATTACTTTGGAGGCCAGGCGTGGTGGTGCATACTTTTAATCCCAACACTCGGGAGGCAGAAGTAGGAAGATTACCATGAGTTTGAGGCCACCTTGAGGAGACATAGTGAATTTCAAGTAGGTCTGGGCTATAGTGAGACCCTACCTCAAAACACACACATGCACACACAAAACCCAAAAACCAAAAAATAAATAAAAATTACTTTGTTTTGTCCACTGAACTTGGGGGAGATATTTCTTAGCAAAGGTTGCCCCATATGAAATAGACTGCTTTTATTCTTAAATTTTGTTGCAGTGGCAAGAGGCCCTGGCATGCCCATTCTCACTCATGTGCTTTCTCTCTTCTTGCAAATAGAGCACATTACCTCATATCTTAAAAAAAAATGTTTAAAAGGTAAGCAACATACAGAATATTGCAAATAGTTAAAAAGAAGTAATGTGAAAATATCACAACCTAAAAGCATTCTTCATGTCACAAGTGCTTTTCTTCCATAATGTGCCTTTGATTTTACGAGGGACACTTTTAGAAGGATATCTTATTGGTGCTTGTAATAATCTTTTAAGAGCTTGGAAATAAAATTTCTGCCTTGTTTTTTCTTTTTGGTTTTTGAGGTAGGGTCTTACTGTAGTTCAGGCTGACCTGGAATTCACTCTGTAGTCTCAGGGTGACCTAGAACTCATGGTGCTCCTCCTACTTTTGCCTCCCAAGTGCTGGGATTAAAGGCATGTGCCACCATGCCTCTAATTTTTAAAAGATGAAAAAAGCTATAAATTTAAGAACTGTTTCCTTAGTAGAAAAAGATAAACCACTGCCTAATCTAACATTAAAAAAAAAAAATCTTACAGTCTGATGTGGTGGTGCACGCCTTTACCCAGCACTCAGGAGGCAGAGGTAGAAGGATCGCTATAAATTCAAGGCCATCCTAAAAATACGGAGTGAATTCCAGGCAGCCTGGGCTAATGTGAGACCCTACCTGGAGACACACACACACACACACACAAAACAAAAAAACTTTACAGTTTGCACTTCATATCAGTATGAATCATATCAGACATTATCCTGGTTAACCTTGGAATGTCATGTTTTTTTTCAAATAGAATGCTGCTCTTGCTATAGCCCACACCCCTAGATCTACACAGGTTTCTCTAATTGTTTCACAATTCTCTTCCACTATACCTGTGCCCCTATAATACTGCTTCCTCACATTACCTTGAGAATCTGGCATGTAAGGTACCTTTAGTCTACAATTCTTCAAGGCTATTAGTCCACTTATTCCTTTATTCTTTCACGTTATCTTGAGAACGTTTGCAACTTCTATTAAAAAGCCTTGTATTTAAAAAAACTGAAAATATAAATCCACACCTACTTTAAGTAAAACTGACATTTTAATGACATTATTTTTCAGCCAAGGAAGTCATGTTGCTCTATTTTTAGTCAGGTTTTCTTTAAAATGAGTCATTCCCTTTACAAAGATCACGTACACTTTGGGTAGATTCATTCTTATTATTCACTACCGACTATGTGCTGGAATATATTAAAATTACATTTTATATTTTATGCTGATAGTTGATTTTATGTTAAACTTTGCTAATTCCCTAGTGATTCTGTAGCTCATGTAGACTTCCTAAGATTTTCTACACAGGTAATAAATGTCACCTTTAAATAATTTATGTTGCTTATTTTTCATTGTAACCCTATGCCTTTGCTATTTTTGACTTCTTTCCTGCAATGCTGAGATCTCCACTACCATGCTGAGTGGAAACAGTGACACCAGCTACTATCAATTTGCTCTGATTTTCAAGTAAATGTTCTCACCTTACATTCAGTACAGCAAATGCAAGTCAAGGAACATTTGCAGGTAGATATACATTTGTGTAGCTATTGAGTGCTAAATGTTTGTCAAAGGTTTTTTGGGGTTTTTTTTTTTTTTTTTCCCCCAGCATCTGTGTATGACTTCCCTTGAGACACAAATTATGCCCTGGGATCTCACCACTCCAGCAGCTTTTTGCCAGATTAAAAGACCTAATGACCCAGTGATACTGAGCAGTTTCTACAGCTGCTCACAGACACAGTTAACAAGGTCAAGGTGATCACAACATGATGATCAAATGGCTACTCACCCTCTAGGAAAAAGAGCCTGGCTTGCATTTTGCTTGCTATCAAAGGTGATGCATTTTTGAGCCTGAATTCAGTTCAGCCCACTGTATGAAAAGACACCACCTGACCGGTACATCACACTCTGGGATTTGGAAACTGGCTCTCTCTTAGTAATATTCCTGCTGACTGGTATATGTAAATAATGTAAACTACCTTGATCAGATCCACTGAACTCTATATCTAATTCTTAGCCTACAGAACTGTGACCGATGACTTAGCCATTATCTATGAGAATGAGGTTCTTTCTGTATTGGTCAGTGTTTCATCACTGTGACCAACCGGAAAGAAACCAACTTAAGCAAGACTTATTTTGGCTCCCAATTTCAGAGGTGTACAGCTGGCTTGCTCCCCTGTTGTGGGGCTGAGGTAAAGCAATATAGCATGATAGTGAGAGCATGTGGCTGAGGACTTCTCTCATGACACCCACAAAGGAGAGGAAGTAAGGCAGAGACAAGAAGCCCTTAAAGAACACATACTCAGCGACATGCTTTCTCCAACTAGACCCAACTTCTTATAGTTTCCAGCACCTACCAAAACAGCACTATCAACAAGGAACCAAGCCTTTTCACATATGAGCCTATAAAGGAGGCACTTCATATTTGAATCAGCATTCTACTCTAGCCCGCAAAGGCTCATGCCCATCCCATAAGGTAAAATGCATTTGGCCCATCTTCAGGAGTTCTCATAATCTTGGGTTCTAAATAGTCCAAATGTCTAAGACTGAGGCTCAAGTCAAACTCTTTATCTGTAAGCTTCCATAAAAATTCAAAAGAAAATTACATACAACAACGTATTGTATAACTTTCATATGAACAAATTCATCCCCAAGAAATCACCAATAACACACCAAAGTACTCCACCCAAGTCTAGATTGATGCATCAAAAACATGTTTATTGGTGTTCCATATAGGAATATGGGTGATTCAAAGGAAGCTGCATCACCAAAAAGCCCACCTCAGGAGCTGTGGAGAGATGGCTTAGCAGTTAAGATCAACTCCTTGGCAAGTATGGGGCATGAGACCTGAGGATCCACATAAGCAGTATGGCCATGCACATCTATAACCCCAGTCTCATAAGGGAGCATAGAACATAGAATCACCAGAGCTGTGGTAAACTCCAAGACCAGTAAGATACTCTTGCTCAAATAAAAGCCAACAGCAGAAAGCAATGAAGTGAGATACTCAATGTTCTAGTGTCTGGCCACCACAGGCAAACATGAACACAGGCAAGTGCATGGAGTGCTGTGTGGGCATGTACACATGCAAAAACCACACACACACTACACACACACCAACAATGAAAGTCAGCTTCAACACATTATAACAACACACAAAAGCTGCATTCCTAGAGCTCCCAGCACAACTTACAGTCAGTTCCATTCCTTCCTTCAGCTGTTTACTTCTTTTATAAAGGCTTTTATAAAGGCACCTTGTGAATCATGCAACTTAGTTCTTGGCTTCCTGAGCCTTGAGTCTCCCTCTTCCCTCCAGAAAGGAATGTTTCAGAGGACAGATGCTACAATGGTAATGTGTAAGGATTTCCATTCCAAAAGGAAGGGATAGGAAAAGAACAAAGAAAGATCCAACCAAAGCAAGCCCAAAACCTAACAGGAAACATTATACCCTATGGCTCCATGCCACTTAGGGCACATGGTGAGATGATATTGATGGGAATTAAGAGTATGACAGACTTCCATTTTGTAGACAACTAATCAGGGACAGAGCCCCAAAGGGAATAAACAGATGTCTACATGTCCTGACAAAGCTGGTATACACGGAATAAACAGATGTCTACATGTCCTGACAAAGCTGGTGTACACAGAGATTTTGCAATGAACTGTATATTCCAGGAACTGAAATCCAGGAGGCCCTGACTCAGCAAGATGCCACCTGAACACTATCCTCTCCTTTGTTTTTTTGCTTCCCCTCTTTCTTGGAACTTTTTTTTTTTTTTGGTATTTCTGTCTTGGAACTTTTTGGTAGGAACCAATACCCTTTTGCCTAACTCATCAACCTATCAAGAGTCCCCATACACATTTAAAGTAAATAACCAAATCTGGGCTGGAGATGGCTTAGCAATTAATGTGTTTGCCTGTAAAGCCAAAAGACCCAGGTTCAATTCCCCAGGACCCATGTTAGCCAAATGCACAAGGGGGTGCATGTGTCTGGAGTTCCTTTGCAGTGGCTGGAGGCCCTGGTGTGCCCATATTCTCTCTTCCTCTCTTTCTCCCACTCTTATTCTGTCAAATAAATAAATAAAAATAAAATATTAAAATAATCAAATCTGTCCTGACTTGGAGTCTAATTTATATTCCTAAAGGTATAAGCACCCTTGAGAGGCAATTCAAAAAGCAGTTACCCACTCAGGACCTCTCCCAACTCCAGAGGTTTCTGCTTTACTTTCTAAAACTCAAACCATGGCCCTTCTGCCATATCTGTACTCATAATTCTTTGTGGGTCACAGGATAATAAGCTCAAGAGCCACTAGCTTGGAGTTTTAATGACCAGTGCAGGTCTGGTACTCTAACCCCTGAACTATGCCCATCTCAAGCCAAGAGTGGCTCCAACATTCTCAAAACCTGCAATATGTACTCCAAAAGGCTTTGGCAGACCTGCCTCTCTGATCTTGCAGGTTGTAGCCTACATTCCCTCCCTCAAAGGCTGTTTTTTCTCACTTTCCTCAGCACATGTTGCACATTCTTGGCATCTCCAACTTCTGATCTCCACTACACCTTACTCTTTACCTTAATAGCTCCATATTTTAATCTCTGAGGGGTTGGCTGCAGTGACCCTGGCCCAGTCATACATTGCCTGGCCTCCCATGCTTTCTTTTAAAATCTTGTGGGAGATTCTATGGCATCCTAGCTCTTCCATTTTGCTAGACTGAAAAACAAGCATCACATGGATGGCATCAGGAACTGCTGCCACCTTAAGCTGTGCCCCTTAGAATCTAATTTGCAACAGCCTGAGTATCCTAAGGGCTGAGCACAAGGGAAACAACTGAAGTGGCCCTATACAAGAAGAGCTCAGAGATCTCTTCTCTAGGGAAAGTCTTTCAAATGACTTAAAACCTCTATGGTTTTCAATTGTCCATGGATGGAGAATGGTCAGTTTCTACAATGCCTCAAAGCATCTTCCCTGTTGTCTAAATCAAAGCACTTGGGTTTGTTTTTTGTTTTGTTTTGTTTTGAGGTAGGGTTTCACTCTAGCTCAGGATGACCTGGAATCCACTATGCAGTCTCAGGGTAGCCTCGAACTCACGGCGATCCTCCTACCTCTGACTCCCAAGTGCTGGGATTAAAGGCATGTGCCACCATGCCCAGCGGGTTTTTTATTTTTTCGCTGCCGCTCTCCCCTCACGTTTCCCGAGTCGCAGAGAGCGCGGTGTGAGGGGAAAATCCCGCACCTGGCTTGTCCTGCGGCTCGAGCCGAGAGTCCAGCAGCTTTCTGCCGCGCCGCGGCTGCGGCGGTTGGCCGAGCTGCCCCGGAGCCGCTGTTCCCGCCTGTACAGGCTCTGGATGCTCTATAACTCTTCTACTTCTCCGCTGCCGCCTCAATTTCCTATACACCTCACTTTTTAGTAAAAGTGTGTATTTTGCTGAGATTTTTTGGTCTTTTTCCCCCCTAAGCTGCTTTGGCGTGGTACCTACGCTGCCATCTTAACCGGAAGATGGGTTTTTTATTTTTTAATCAGTGCCACATGGTCACAGCAAAAAGCCCACTCTAGCTATCAATTTCTGTGTTACTGAACATTTTTGTCATTATGACAAATTTCTAACAGAAAGAAAAAATTTATTCTAGCTTAGTTTCAGGGACTGCAGTCCATAGTTGGCTTACTCAACTACTATGCACCTAAGTCAAAAAAAAAAAACAAAAACATGGGGGGCTAGAGAGATAGCTTAGCGGTTAAAGTGTTCACCTGCAAAGCCTAAGGACCCAAGTTCAATTCCTCAATACCCACGTAAGCCAGATGCACAGGTGGCACATGTGTCTGAAGTTCTTAAAAATAAATAAATAAAAAACATCATGTCACTGGCAGAATGTGGTGAGACTAGGCACATGCAGCCAGAAGGAAAAATGTTATCTATTCCTTCCATTTAGTACCCACCTCCAAAAGATTTTAGTACCTTGCCAGCCATGGTAGTATACACCTTTGATCCCAGCACTCAGGAGGCAGAGATAGGAAGATCACCATGAGTTTCAGGCTACCCTGAGACTACATATCGTGAATTCCAGGTTATCCTGGGCTAGAGCAAAACCCTACCTTGAAAAACCAAAAAAAAAAAAAAAAAGCTTTTAGTACAATCCAAAATAGTATAACCAGCTAAGGACCTGAGTCCATGGGAAATATTTTCTTGGTCAAACAATACAAGTCTTTTACTTCTGACACAACTACTGTGGATTCATTTTAAAAACAAACAATAGGGCTGGAGAGACTGCTTAGAGGTTAAGGCACTTGCCTGTGAAGCTTAAGACCCATGTTCTACTCTACAGATCCCACTTTAACCAGACACACAAAGGTGAGGCAAGCGCAAGGTTGCACTTGCCCACTAGATAACACAAGCATCTGGAGTTCGATAACAGTGGCTGAGGTCC
The DNA here is from genome assembly GCF_020740685.1 of Jaculus jaculus. Taxonomy (NCBI): domain Eukaryota; kingdom Metazoa; phylum Chordata; class Mammalia; order Rodentia; family Dipodidae; genus Jaculus; species Jaculus jaculus. Next base: position 83,622,377 of record NC_059107.1, on the reverse strand, counting down.
TGGTACACCAATTCTCTCTCTCTCTCTCTTTTCCCCTCCCCCCCTCTCTCACAAGCACGCATGCACATGTTCTCTCAAAAAAATAAATAAGGGGCTGGAGAGATGGCTTAACGGTTAAGGCACTTGCCTGCAATGCTAAAGGACCTCAGTTTGATTCCCCAGGACCCACATAAGCCAGATGCACAAGGTGGCACATGCTTCTGGAGTTTGTTTGCAGTGGCTGGAAGCTCTGGCATGCCCATTCTCTCCCTCCCTTCCTCCCTCTCCCTCTCTCTCTTTCTCTCTCTCTTTCTCTCTTTCTCTCTTTCTCTCTCTCTCTCTCTCTCTCTCTCTCTCACACACACACACACACACACACACACACACAGTCTCTGCCAATTTCTCTCTCTCAATTAAATAAAATAAAAAGAAGTAATACCAATCTATTTTTAAGTAGCAAAACCTATCTATTGTTTTTATGTCCCTTGACTCTATCAGAGGCCATCTTTAAGTAATGAAGACTAACAATAATTCAGGCCTTTCCAAAATGTGCTTTCTCAGCATAACTATATTGACCAAAATAAAAGCTGTAGAACACCACATAATTAATAGAAGGCATTCTGCATGTATTCACATATTTTCAAAGGGTACCTTTTAAGCCAGGGGCAGTAGTGCTCACCTTTATTCTTGATACTTGAGAGGCTGAGGTAAAGAGGATCACCCTGAATTTCAAGCCAGCCTTGGGCTACAGAGCAAGTTCTAGGGGTACCAGGTCAACCTGGGCTGGAGTAATGCCCTGCCTCAAAAAAAGAACTACTTCTGGAAAAAACAAAAGAAACTTTACTTTCTAATTAAGCAAAACCTTATTATCCATGTGCTAATAATTAATTTGCAAAAGTACATCAATAATTCAACTTATTTTAAGTTGTACATTTAGTATCAATTACAAAATGCTAGTTATGTCACACAGTTACAAAGTAGGTATAATGCTTGCTGCTTTCAAAATTTTAAATCCTAATAAAAATTTTTGGGTATGTATGAGGCCAGATCTGCATAGCACATATTTAAATGAGTCAAGTACTTATGGCATTATTTTGATCTTTTTTTACCTGTAGTCAGGCTGTCGGCTTATGGAATGATCATCTCTGGTCCATCTATAACCAGCTTCATCCTAAAACATAAAATTTTAATTTATACATTTCAAGTAGGACATACCTAATAGTACTATTAAGAACTAGTCTTTAGGGATGGAGGGATGGCTTAGGGGTTAAGGTGTTTGCCTGCAAAACCAAAGGAGGTTCGATTCCCTGGGACCCACATTAGCCAGATGCACAAGGGGGCACACGCGTCTGGAGTTCATTTGCAGTGGCTGGAGGCCCTGTCGTGCCCATTCTATCTCTCCCCCTCCCCCCTTTCTCTGTCAAATAAATAAATAAAAATGTTCAAAAAAACTAGTCTTTAAATTAAAATACTGTGAGGGCAAAAATGCTTTTCCTAGTAATTTCTAAGATCTCTCAATATTCAGATTCATGCTCACTGAAGAACATGGTATTTATTTCATTTTTCTTGTACTTGGGAGGCAGAACTAGAAGGATCATTGTGAGTTTGAGGCCAGCCTAAGACTACACAGTAAATTTCAAGTCAGCGTGTGCTAGAGTAAGACCTACCTCAAAAAACTAAAACATGTTTATAACTAAAAATGTTAATAACAACTATCATTTACTCGTAAATTATATTAGTGTAGTATATGGCACTAAATTTAAAATTACTCAAATAAGCACAGTGTGTTCTCTAAGATACACTTCCAAAAGGGAATAAAAAGTATACTTAGTAGTTGGGCATGGTGATACACATCTTTAATCCCAGCACTTGGGAGGCAGAGGTAGGAAGAACACTGTGAGCTCAAGGCCACTGTGAGACTACACAGTGAATTCCAGTTCAGTATGCACTACCTCAAAAGAAAAAAAAAAAGTGTCCATAGAAATATATATCAAATGACCTTAAAACCACACAGCACAACAAAGAATGCAAATTACAGCCAGAAAAAGTAATTCAACTAAAATATCTCCATCTTTCTCTTGAATATTACATACCCTACAGTCGTGTGAATAAAATGTATCTATTTTTATTCTCAATATTAATATAAACAAGAGAAAACAAAAACAGTTATAATAAAATAATAGATCCAGGGCTAGAAGGATAGCTTAGCAGTTAAGGCATTTGCCTGCAAAGCCAAAGGACCCAGGTTCAATTCCCCAGGAACCACATTAGCCAGATGCAAAAGGGGATGCAAGCATCTGGAGTTCATCTGCAATGGCTGGAGAGCCTGGCGCACCCATTCTCTCTCTCTCTCTCTCCCCCGTTCTCTATCAAATAAATAAATAAAAATAAAATATATAAAAATTACTAGATCCAGCAAGTACTTTATATTAATAAACTCAACATAAAAATTAGTTATAAAATTCCTAAGGGTCATAAGCATGCTTGTTGTTTTTGTTATTTGAAGGAAATTTAAAGTGAAAAAAAGTTATGTAAGGCATAACAACTACTTTTTGTTGTTGATATTTTGTTTTGTGGTGTTGAAGACTGAACCCATGGCCATCCATATGGCAGGTAAATACCTACCACTGAGCTATAGGTCCAGACAAAGACAATTTGCAAGATTAACATAAAACTGTACTATTGTTGAAGCAATATTGTACTAAAGGTTTTTAGAGAGAGAGGAAAAAAAAGCATGTTTTCATTACAGAATGAATGAAAATAAAATAAAAATCAATATTACAAGTAAGAAGCTGTAACATTTGCAAACTTTAGAAACAAACACGAGAAACCAAGGAAGAGTCCCATTACAGAGAGAGGAAAAAAAGCATGTTTTCATTACAGAATGAATGAAAATAAAATAAAAATCAATATTACAAGTAAGAAGCTGTAACACTTGCAAACTTTAGAAACAAACACGAGAAACCAAGGAAGAGTCCCATTAGCACTTAAAGATCACCAAAGGTTACCATAATGCAGAACAGAGCTAGACTCCCACACATATGAACCCTTAATAAATTGCTTACCTCCATTTCTTTAAGTGGAAAGTATAGAAACTAATCCAATAGCCAACATGAAGTTAAATCTTACTATAAACAGTGTTTAAAAATTCGTTTATTTTTATTTATTTGAAAGTGACAGAGAAAGGCAGATAGAGAAACAGAATGGGCGCACCAGGGCCTCCAGCCACTGCAAACGAACTCCAGATGCGTGCGACCCCTTGTGCATCTGGCTAACGTGGGTCCTGGAGAATTGAGCCTCAAACCGGGATCCTTAGGCTTCACAGGCAAGCGCTTAACCACTAAGCCATTTCTCCAGCCCTAAACAGTGTTTAAATATGTACTATTAACTATAACAGGGAAGGAGATAAGAGAGAGAAAAACAGTGTAGAAGAGGAATGCTTTAATATGCAAGCTAGGACAAAGTAATTACTTTGAACACTTCTGAGTAGTAATAAATTATAGCAATTTTAAATATCTACTATATTATCAAGAGAAACACATTATAATAGTAGTAACAGCAACTAGCATTTTTAAAGTGCTTACTATCTGACAAAATGATTTGAGTGCTTTTTATTGCTAATTAGCAAGTAGAGCTTAAAAACTCTAACAAAAATGAGATGAACTTTTTTTTTTTTTTTTTCTGGTTTTTCGAGGTAGGTTCTTGCTCTAGCTCAGGCTGACCTGGAATTCACTATGTCGTCTCAGGGTGGCCTCAAACTCACAGCAATCCTCCTACCTCTGCCTTCCCCGTGCTGGGATTAAAGGCATATGCCACCACACCTGGCCTGAAATAACCACTGTTAACCCATCATACTCAGCATTTTGTCATGGTGAAACTAATCAAAGTAATTATAATGCATACATTCAATAACTGGTAGGAGACACCAGCTCATCACTGCTTAAGTGACAAAACAATAAATTATATGATTCTATAAACCCTGCCAACTCAGGAGATCAAAAAATTAGGAATAGGTCTATAGTATAGCTTAGCAATAGAGTGCTTGCCTAGCATGTGCAACTCTGGACTTGTTCCCCAACACAATAAAAGGCAAGCTATTGGGAATAAAGTTATTTACAGCCATCTAGAGTGCTTACCTATCTTGACCAAAACCTCAAAATCCTTGACAATTAATTTCCATTTGACAGCTAGAGGCAAGTCAACAAAACACCAAGCTAGTTGGGTGGCACAGCACTGAAATTCCAACACTCCAGCACTAGGAAGACTGGGTGAGGAGTACTGCAAGCTGCAGGCAAGCATACAATAAGACTCTACTTCTAAAACAAACTAAAAACAAAACACAACAGGCAAGCAAAAATACCAGAGCACAAGCAGAAGTATTTATTCCACTGCTTCCAAGGCCTACAGATGAACTTTAATTACATTAATTTAACTTATAAGAAATAACAATTAGTATGGGGGTATTTACATACTCCTCTGTGAGGTGGACCACTTCTTCGATCATGAGAAAAACTGCGGCCCTCGTCATAGTCTCGGTAATCAACATGACTGTAATATCTACTGTAGCTTCCTTCATCAGGTCTGTCTAGAAGAGGTGGTCTCTTTTCTAGCAGAGGTGGTCTCTTTTCTAGCAGTGGTGGTTTCTTTTCTAGCAGAGGTGATTTCTTTGGCACAATATTAACTACTCTATGGTAGCCATCCTAAAACAGACAAAAAGAAATATACAAAAATCACTAGTTTCTCTGATTGATTTTGGAAAGTTTCTTAAAAACACAGGAGTTCTCATCTGTAATGAAACACAGTAAATGTATAAACATAAGAATACATAAGTGAAATAACATAAATATAACTAACAGTAAAGTTTTCACATGACTTTAAGCAAAGAAAATCATTCAATGAAGCCAAGCATACAAAAATAACATACAGAAATTCAAAAAGACATACATATGTAAAGGAAAAAAATCAGTAAGAATGTTACAGAAGTTCTATCCCTAATTTCATAATATAGAAATAAACCCATGAAATGATTACATGTTTGCCTAATAAGAAATACAAGACTTTTATCCATAAGCAACAGTAAATAAGGAAATGATACTGACATAAAGACCAATTTTAGAAGCTGGGCATGGTGGCACACAGCTTTAATCCTTTTCTCAGAGAAGGTGCTTTGAATTGTAGGAGCTGGGGCTCCACGTCATATGTGCCAAACATGCATGAGGCTCGACATTCAATCTGAAGCTCTACCAAAGGGGAAAAAGTTATGAAAGCTATTCTGCCCACATGAAATATGGTATACCAATGAATATGTCCATATTTTTTCTAAATACTACCTTTCATAGAGATTTAAACTAAATCTTAGCTAATATGGAATTTCTTAAAATTTTACTTTACCAAGTATAATAGTAATTTGTAATCTGGCAGAGAAAGAACTGCACGTTTGAGTTCCAGCTCAGGCTACATAGTGGATCTTGTTGCAAAATAGGAGGGAAGGGAGGCTGAGGAGATGGCTCAGTGGATAAGAGTGCTTACCATGCAAGCTTGAAGGTCTCAGAGGATCTGAGACTCCAGCCTGGTTTGATTCCCTATCACTCATTTTAACAACAGGCAGTGATTATGCCACAACTGTAACTCCAGTCCTTCTGGTGGCAGAGACCATTGAATTACTGGTGCTTGTGACCCAAAAGAAATGGTAGCTCTGGACAAGGCACACACAAGTGCATATACCACACATATATCATATCCCACACCACACACTACATAACCTACACTCACATACAGACATACACGCTCCCCCCCCACACACACAAATATTTTCTTGGTTTTTTTAAGGTAGGGTCTCCCTCTAGCCCAGGCTGACCTGGAATTCACTATGTAGCCTCAGGGTGGCCTCGAATTCATAGCAATCCTCCTACCTCTACCTCCCAAGTGCTGGGATTAAAGACATGCACCACCATGACCAGCTAAAAAACAATTTTAAAGTTAAATCACAAATTACAAGAAGAACTTCTAATTAAAAATTGGTTATTCAGCCAGGCATGGTGGCAGATAGAAGTAATACAAGTACTCAGGAGGAGGCAGGAAGAACCCTATGAGTTAGAGACCAGCCTAGGCTACACGGTAAGACTGCTGCAAAAAATCACCAACAGCCAGGTGTGGTGGTACAGACCTTTAATCCCAGAATTTTAGAGGCTGAGGTAGGAGTATCACTGTGAGTTCGAAGCCAGCCTGAATTTATATAGTGAATTCCAAGTCGACCTGAGTTACAGTGAGACCCTACCTCAAAAAAAAAAACATGGCTAGAATGATGGTTCAGTGGTTAAGTGATCTTCCTATTCAAGCATGAGAGTCTGAATGAGCCTTAGGGGGCCTCAAACTGCCTGAGTTCAAATTTCTAGACCCCATATAAATTGCTAGACATGGCCACACACATCTATAATCCAGTCGCTCAGGGAAGCAGAGACCCAAGAAACAACTGAACCCAGAAATCACCAAGAGAGTCCAGTTCAAAAACAATACCAGGCAAAGAAGTAATGGAGCAGGGCATCCAACATTCCATTCAGGACACACACAGGCAAGTCACCCCTAACACAGGCAAGCATATAGTACACCAAAAGGGCACACACACATGCATACACACACTACCACCACCAGCAGCCTACACATACATGCAAGCAAAAAAAAAAAATAAAAATCTGTCATTCATAAAATGATATTAACTAATTTCTCCAATGCCAAGAAACCATAAAAATTCATCAATTAAATCCTTAAGTGTTTATTGTATATGCCTGTTGGGAGATAGTGCCATTTACATAAAAACAGTTCAATGAACAGAAAACTTTATTACTTTTCCAAGCAGCCTGCTCCTTTGTTCAACTGCTAAAGTTATATGAAAAAATGAAAGATTATAAAACATATATATGATAAAATTTTTGAAAATGTTTTTCTATATCATGTAAAATTACTTTTAGCTGGGTGGTGGTATATGCCTTTAATCCCACCACTTGGGAGACAGAGGTATGAAGATCAATGTGAATTTAAGGCCAGACTGGGACTACAGAATGAGTGCCAGGTCAGCCTGGGCTAGAATAAAACCCTACCTCAAAAAAAAAATAATAATACTTTTAAAGACATTAAACACAAGTCACATTTAATTTTTTCTACACTCATTTTTACTAACTAAATTATTGAAGGGATTTTTCAGCAGCAGATACAATTCCTAATGACAGTTCTTGTACAAGGCAATGAATATCAAATGAGTATTTCCTCCATGTTGAGAAAGTGTTAAATAATAAGTATATTTGCTCTGCTCTTTGGAACCTGCTCCTCAAAGAAAATTCCCTAGCTACATGGTAAGACTTAAGAAAAGTGTAACAAAGTAGGCCTGTATTTTCAGAGTTCATGTCTTATCCAATGCATCATTCAAGGAATTTTTTTTCTTCTCAACAAAAAAACAAAGTAATTGAAGGACAGGGAAAAGTTAAGTGACAGAGAGAGCTCAGCAAGCATCATACCCTGGGGTAGAGGGAGAGTTATTGATCCATAAAGCTCAACGAAAGACCAGATTTTCTACCTCAAATGTTTATATTAGCAAAACTCAAAAGGAGCTTCCCTGTCATCCCCATACTACAAGGCTTACTGCAGGCTGGCACCAACCAAAGGGACAGCTGGAGACCAGGTGTACTTTGGAGAGAGTCTAGCTTTAAAAATTCAAGGGCTGGGGGCTGGAGAGATGGCTTAGCAGTTAGGCACTTGTCTGTGAACCCTATGACATTGGTTCAAGGCTCAATTCCCCAGGACCCACGTAAGCCAGATGGACAAGGTGGCACATGCATCTGGAGTTCATTTGCAGTGGCTGGAAGCCCTGGAGCACCCATTCTCTATCTGCCTCTTTCTCTCTGTGTCTGCCACTCTCAAATAAATAAATAAAAATTTAAAAAAATTCAAGGGCTGAAGAGATGAATTCGTGGCTAAGTAGCTTGCCTATGAAGCCTAAGGACTCAAGTTCAGTTCTCCAGAACCCACATAAGCCAGATGCATAAAGTTGCTCATGCATCTGGAGTTCCTATGCAGTTGCTGGAGACAATGAGACACCCATTCTCTATCTGCCGCTTCCTCTCTCTCAAACAAATAAAATATTTTAAAAATTCAAATATGTGTACTTAATAAGTAATAGAAAGTATGTGCTACTGATTTAAAATAAAAAAGGTCTAGTTTGCCACTAGTGATGGTGCATCTCAGCATTTGCAGAGGTAGAAGCAAGAGGATCAGAAGTTTGAGGCCAGTCTAGAATAAATGAGACTCTGGCTTAAAAAACAAAAAAAAAAAATAGGGAGGGGGCTGGAAAGATCACTCAGTGGCTAAAGGTGCTTGCTTGCAAAGCATCAAAGTCTGACAGCCCAAGTTTGATGTCCCAGAACCCATACAAAGCCAGATGCACAAAGTGGCATGTGTGTCTGGAGTTCATCTGCAGTGGCAGGAGGCCCTGGAGTGCCCACACTCACTCTCTGTCTGCCTCTTTCTTGCTCTCTCTCTCAAATAAATAAAAGTAGTTTAAGTCCATTTTAATCATTATGATATAGAAAGAAAAACCTTACACAAAATACTAAATGCTTTGTTAAGAAGTTATATACTTCTTGGAGATGGGCATAGTGGCGCACGCCTTTAATCCCAGCACTCGGGAGGCAGAGGTAGGAGGACTGCTGTGAATTTAAGGCCACCCTGAGACTTCATACTGAATTCCAGACAGAGTGGACTAGAGTGAAACCCTACCTCAAAACAAAACAAAAGTCATACGTTTAAGACAGACGTGGTGGCACATGCCTTTTATTCTCAGCACTCGAGAGGCAGAAGTAGGAGGATCTTCATGAGTTCAAGGCTACCCTGAGACTACATAGTGAATTCCAGGTCAGCCTGGGCTAGAGTGAAAACCTACCTAAAAAGAAAGAAGGTGTACTATTAGGTAAATTCACAAATTTGTATTTGTCAATGTGTTAGGGATTACTTTGTGAAAATAATTTGAGAAATAACTTTAATAACAAAACTCTCAAAAAACTTCTCTAATTTAGGAATCTTAAATATGTTTGCATTTATTTAAGAGTAAGCAGCAGTTACAAGGCTGGAGAGAAACCACAGTGGTTAAGGTGCTTACCTGCAAAGCCTAAGGACCCAGGTTTGATTCCCCAGCACCTATGTAAAGCCAGATGCATGAAGTACCACATACATCTGGAGTTTGTTTGCAATGGCTAGAAGCCTTGATATGCCCATTCTCTCTTTCTCTATTTCTCTCTCACACTTGAGTAATTAAAAAGTTAAAAATAAGCAGTTATACTTTAATTTGCTATATATTCTAATTAAATATAACTTCATTAAGAAATACTTTTATGGGCTGGAGAGGTGGCTTAGCGGTTAAGCGCTTGCCTGTGAAGCCTAAGGACCCCGGTTCGAGACTCGATTCCCCAGGACCCACGTTAGCCAGATGCACAAGGGGGCACATGTATCTCAAGTTCGTTTGCAGTGGCTTGAGGCACTGGCACTCCCATTCTCTCCCTTTCTCTCTCTCTCTGTCTGTGGCTCTCAAATAAATTAATAAACAAAAAAATTCTTTAAAAAAAAAGAAATACTTTTATTTTGAAAAAGCATCAAAATACATGTTTAATTTTTTTTTTATTTATTCATTTGAGAGAAAGAGAAGAGAGAAAGAATGGGTGCACCAGGGCCTCCAGCTGCTACAAACAAACTCTAGACACTACAAACGAACTCTAGACGCATGCACCACCTTGTGCAGCTGGCTTACATGAGTTCTAGAGAATCGAACCTGAATCCTTTGGCTTCACAGGCAAACACCTTAACCACTAGGAAATGTCTCCAGCCCCAAATACATGTTTTTATATAATTTGATATATAAATTTGTACTGAATTTCCCATGCTAACATTAATTAACCGAATACAAATTATATGGAGCAACATGTTTCTTTAAAAACATTCTTGGGTGTGCTGGAGGGATGCCTTAGTGGTTAAGGCACTTGCCTGCAAAGCCAAAGGACCCATGTAAGCCAGATGTGTCTGGAGTTCGTTTGCAGCAGCTAGAATCCTTGGTGGACCCATTCTTTCCCCCCTCCCCTCTTTCTCACAAGAGGAAAAAAAAAAAAATTCTTGGGACCATGGGTACACACAGGTGTTGAGCAGGTGCTTAGCTTTCATGAAGCCCTGGATTAAATCCCCAGCATCAAAACCAAACCCACTGATTTTCCACTGTCATGAAAACATACTTGGACACAAATTTTATTTTAATACAAATACACTTGACTTAAAATGAAAATAGGTAGGTAGAGGCAACAGAGTCCCTGGTTGCTTGCTGGCTAATCTAGCTGAATCTGTAAGCTCTAGGTTAAGTGAGATATCCTGTCTCAAATAAGGTTAGGATTGAGAAGATGGCTCAGCAGCCAAAGGCATTTACTTACAAATCCTGCCAACGTCAGTAAAATTCCCACTGTACCAAGCCACCCATGTAAGACAGATACAAAAAGTACGGTGTTACGCAGCAGCAGCTAGAGACCCTGGCATGCCCATACACATACATGTGCAAAGAAAGAAAGAAAATATAAAAATAAATAAGATAAAGGATGGCTGATAGGAGTAAATATTTGACACACACATACATGTGCATCGACACACGTGTGCCCATACATACAAGAACATGCTCACACATATATACAAAAAAAACTAGGTAATGCAAAATGGTACATGTAAATATCAGTATTATTTCTCACCACAACCAACTTACAATTTGTATGAAACCTACAGAAGTCTCATTGAGTCTACTGTCCTGGTCCAAATCCCTGGATGTGTATGAGCCTACAGAAACCTTGTTTCTACTGTTCTGGTCCCAACCCTGAAAAAGCACTTGCCATACAGTGACACCTTATATAATACATGTTTTATTTTGCTGGCTCGACTTTATTTTACTTTTTGTTTAGTTGGTTAGTTGTGTGGTTTTTTTGTTTTGTTTTGTTTTTTTGAAGTTGGGTCTCACTCTAGCCCATGCTGACCTGGAATTCATTCTGTGGTCTCAGGGTGGCCTTGAACTCACAGCAATCATCCTACTCTGCTTCCCAAGGCTAGGATTAAAGGTGTGAGCCACCATAACCGGCAAAAGTACTTCTGATTTATTTTCATCAAGGCAGGATCTCACTCTAGCCCAGGCTAACCTGGATTTCACTATGTAGTTTCAGGGTGGCCTTGAACTCACCTCTGCCTCTGGAATGCTGGGCCCAGACTGACCCAGAATTCACTCTGTAGCCTTAGGGTAGCCTCAAACTCATGGTGATCTTCCTACCTCTGCCTCCCTATTTTTGGCTCAACTTTATTTTACTTTTTTGTTTGTTGGTTTGTTTTTTGGGATAGGGTCTCATTCTAGCCCAGGATGATCTAGAACTCACTCTGTAGCATCAGGGTGGCCTTGAACTCATGGTGATCTTTATACCTCTGCCTCCAGAGTGATGGGATTAAAAGCATGTGCACATGCTTTTTTACCATACAAGGGAAAACTATAAATCATATTAAAAAGTTTAGTATTGCCAGGCATGGTGACACACACCTTTAATCCCAGCACTTGGGAGGCAGAGGTAGGAGGAATACCATGAGTTCAAGGCCACTCTGAGACTACACAGTGAATTCCAGGTCAGCCTAGGATAGACCTAGACCCTACCTCAAAAAAAAAAAGTTGAACACTACAAAGGCTGGGAGACGTGCCTTCATAAATTTTGTTGGTTCCTCTCTCTGAACTTCTGTGTTTTTGTGATCTGTATGCATATTGTAGCAATTCTCAGTTTATTCCCTGATCTTCAGTGAAATATTGGTGTTTCTGAGTCAGTCCAGTGGTTTGGGGGAATTCTTAAAATACTAGAAACTGGAAAAGGCCTCCAACAATAAAACACAGTGTGGGGCTGGAGAGATGGCTTAGCAATTAAGGTGTTTGCCTGCAAAGGCAAGGGGTTCCAGTTCTATTCTCCAGGACCCACATAAGCCAGATACAAAAGGAGCACTTGAGTCTAGAGTTGTCTGCAGTGGCTGGAGGACCTCGTGTGCCCATTCTCTCCCTCTCCCTCCCTCCCTCCCTGCCCCCCCTTTCTGCCTCTTCCTCTCTCTCAAATAAATAAATAAATAAATAAATAAATAAATAAATAAATAAATATTTTTAAAAAAAACACACTGTTGTAGAATTTGGCCAGAACTAATTGCAACTCTCTTATAACAGTAATATCAGAAGCTAGAGGGATTGCTCAGTGGTTAAAGGCACTTGCTTGTAAAACCTGACAGTCTGGGTTCAATTTCCCAGTACCCATATAAAATTAGGCACACAAAGTGGCACATGCATCTGGAGTTCATTTGTGGTGGCAAGAGGTCCTGGTATGCTTGCTTTCTAGCCTCCCCTTATTTCTATCTCAAATAATTGTTTTAAGCCATGCTTGGTGGCACACACCTTTAATTCCAGCACTCAGGAGTAGGCAAAGGTAGGTGGAATGCCATAAGTTTAAGGCCAGATTGAGACTACATAGTGAATTCCACGTCAGCCTGGGTTAGAGTGAAACTCACTTTGGGAAAATATTAGTGATAATTAATTATTTAATTTTTTTTAAAAAGTCAATGAAGGGCTAAGGAGATGACTTAGCAGTTAAGGCACTTGTCTGGGAAGCCTAGGGACACAGGTGGAATCCCCAGTAACAACATAAACCAGATGCACAAGGTGGTGCACGCATATGGAGTGGCTAGATGCCCTAGCACTCCCATTCATATTCTCTCTCTCTCTCTCTCCCCCTACCTACCTACCTATCTATCTATCTACCTCTTTCTGTCTCTCTCTCTCTATCTACTTTCTGTCTCTATCTACCTACCTCTTTCTATCTCTCTCTACCTACCTCTTCCTCCCTCCCTCCCCCTCCCTCCCTGCCTCTCTCTCTCTCTCTGTCTCTCTCATGGCTAAATTTTTTTTTAAAACAAGAGTGAAAACAAAAAAGTAAATTAAGTCTGTGAAGTTGTCAGCCAAGAAAGTACACACCTCCACTGCACAGGGGAGCTGTACTAAATTAAAAGTAGCAAATGAGGAGACTTCCGGTTAAGATGGCGGCGTAGGCACCACACCAAAGCAGCCTAGGGGGGAAAAAGACCAAAAAAACTCAGCAAAATACACACTTTTACTAAAAAGTGAGGTTTATAGGAAATTGAGGCGGCAGCGGAGAAGTAGAAGAGTTATAGAGCATCCAGAGCCCGCACAGGCGGGAAAAGCGGCTCCGGCAGCTCGGCCAACCCCCGCAGCTGCGGCGCAGCAGAAAGCCGCCAGACTCTCGGCTCGAGCCGCAGGAAAAGCCAGGTGCGGGATTTTCCCCTCGCACCTCGCTCTCCGCAACTCAGGAAACGTGAGGGGAGAGCGGCAGCGAGCAGCGGAGGAGAAGACCTCGAAATAGAAGAACACGTGGAGCACCAAGACAACCAGAGGAGCCGCGGCTCCCTCCCCTCCCCCACCGCCTGAGCCCAGCTCCAGCGAACACAGCAGCGGCCTGGACCCGGCCACGCCAACTTGGGCTGACAGCGGGACCCAAGCAGGAGCAGAGTTTGGCAGCAACTTCAGCGGCTCCAGCACCAGTACCAGCGGCCCCAGCAGCAGCGGACCCAGGAGCGGCAGCGGCGGCAGATCCCGCAGCAGCGGCTTGGGGGGGGAGGGGGGGAGCAGCGGCGGTGGACACGGCAGCGGCAGCTTCAGCAGCGGTGGTGGCTCCGGGGGTGGCACCTACGGCAGCAGCAGAGGCAGCAGCAGCAGCAGCTCGGTTTGCCCCGTAGGAAAAGCAAGTGCCCAGCTCCAGAAATCAGAACAGCAGCCCGACGACCCAGGCAGCAACTTGACTGAGACCAAAATCACCCAAGGTAACTGGGATTGCACCAGGGAAGGGTCTCACTTGGTCACAAGCTGACTTGGATTCCCTCAACAGACCATAAATCTAAACCTCTTTGTTGATAGAGGATCTGGTCTTGCATACATACTCGGGGCTGTTTCTGATTGAATGTGTACAGTGTTTAGTTAAATTTTAGAATCTACCTGTATTTTATTCCACTCAGCCTGCTTGAATACTCCTATAGCAGGGAAACTCAACCCCTAAGAACATCTTTGTAGATACTCTGAGTCTTAAGAGCCACACCTAATACCTTAAGGTCCTACCCTGAAAATATATTACATCAAATCAATTGATACAGCTAAGAATACACAGCTAGCTAGAAAATCCAAGCATTAACTTAATCCAAGATGCAAAAATATATACATTATAACACAAGAAACACTAAAAAGCAAGACGATATAAATCCACCTAAAAGTATTAATGCATCAGAAATGTCCCCCAGTGAGAAAGAGTTAGAGGAAATGCCTGAGAAAGAGTTCAAAAGAATAATTATAAATATGTTCAAAGAGGTCAAAGAACACATGAAAACAATCAAAGAAGAAATCAAAGAGGAAATCAAAGGAATCAAAGAAGAGGCAGGACACCAATTTAATGAAATAAAGAAGGCAATACAAGACATAAATAGGGAAATAGAAATAATTTAAAAAAAGCAGTCAGAATTACTAGCAATGAAGAACACAGTTAATGAAATAAAAAACTCTGTAGAAAATCTCACCAGTAGGATGGATGAGGGAGAAGACAGAATATCTAAGCTAGAAGACCAGGTGGCAGACCTAATGCAGTCCAACAGAGAAAGACAAACTTATAGAAAAGTATGAGTGGGAATTTCAAGATATTCGGGACACTATGCAAAGATCCAATATAAGAATTCAGGGCATAGTAGAAGGAGAAGATCTCCACTCCAGAGGCATAGTAGGCATCTTCAACAAAATCATAGAGGAAAATTTCCCCCAAATTGGGAAAGAGGTGCCAATACAGATACAGGGAGCCTTTAGAACCCCAGCCAGACAAAACCCAGAAAGAACCTCTCCTCGCCATATTATAATCAAACTTCCAAACACACAAACCAAAGAAAAAATATTGAAAGCAGTTAGAGAGAAAAATCAAGTTACCTACAAAAGCAGGCCCATCAGGATTACAGCAGATTATTCAACACAAACTTTTAAAGCCAGAAGGGCTTGGAGTGATATATTCCAAGTTCTGAAAGATAACAACTGTCAACCAAGGTTACTTTATCCTGCAAAGTTATCCATTCAAATAGATGGAGAAATAAAGACATTCCATGACAAAAGCAGGTTAAAGGAGTATTTGAAGACAAAACCAGCTCTACAGAAAATACTTGATAGAATCCTCCATGCTGAACAAAAGGAAAAGCACACATATAAGGAACCTAGAAAAAACAAGCTATACTCAAATACCAGTTAACAGAAGAGAGCACAGGTAGAACCAGTAACACACACACACACACACACACACACAAAAATGGCAAACATAAATACACACCTTTCAATAATATCTCTTAATATCAACGGTCTCAATGCCCCAACGAAAAGACATAGATTTGCAGACTGGGTTAAAAAGCAGGATCCTACAATTTGTTGTCTCCAAGAAACTCACCTTTCTACAAAGGATAGACATTATCTTAGGGTGAAAGGTTGGAAGACGGTGTTTCAAGCAAATGGGCCTAGAAAACAAGCAGGGGTTGCTATCCTAATATCAGACAGGGTGGACTTTAGTCCGAAGTTAGTCAAAAAAGATAAGGAAGGTCACTTTATATTGATTAAGGGCACACTCCAACAGGAGGACATTACAATCCTAAACATATATGCACCTAACATGGGGGCTCCCAAATTCGTCAAACAAACACTATTAGAACTAAGGTCACAGATAACACCAAACACAGTGGTGGTGGGTGACTTTAACACCCCACTCTCATCAATTGACAGGTCATCCCGGGAAAAACTAAACAGAGAGGCATCTGGACTAAATGAGGTCACAGAAGGAATGGACTTAACAGATATATACAGGACATTTCATCCAAAGGCTGCAGAATATACATTCTTTTCAGCAGCACATGGAACATTCTCTAAAATAGACCATATATTAGGACACAAAGCAAATCTTAACAAATTCAGGAAAACTGAAATAATTCCTTGCATTCTATCTGACCACAATGGAATTAAACTACAAATCAGTAGCAAGAAAGGCTATAGAGCATACACAAAATCATGGAAACTAAACAATACACTACTAAATGATGAATGGGTCAATGAAGAAATCAAAAAGGAAATCAAAAAATTTATAGAGTCAAATGACAATGAGAACACAACATACCAAAATCTGTGGGACACAATGAAGGCAGTTCTAAGAGGTAAATTTATAGCCTTAAGTGCCTATATTAAGAAATTAGAAAGGTCGCAAGTAAACGACCTAATGCTTCGCCTTAAAGCCTTGGAAAAAGAAGAACAAGGCAAACCAAAAATTAGTAGACGGGAAGAAATAATAAAGATTAGGGCAGAAATTAATGAAATAGAAACAAAAAGAACAATCCAAAGAATTAATGAAACAAAGAGTTGGTTCTTTGAAAGGATAAACAAGATTGATAAACCCTTAGCAAATCTGACCAAAAGAAAGAGAGAAGAGACACAAATTAATAAAATCAGAGATGAACAAGGTAACGTCACAACAGATTCCAGAGAAATTCAAAAAATCATAGGGACATACTATAAAAGCATATACTCCACAAAGTATGAAAATCTGAAAGAAATGGATGATTTCCTTGATCTATATGACCTACCTAAATTAAATCAAAATGAGATTAATCACTTAAATAGACCTATAACATACATGGAGATCCGAACAGTTATCAATAATCTCCCAACTGAAAAAAGCCCAGGCCCGGATGGATTCACTGCTGAATTTTACCAGACTTTTAAGGAAGAGCTAACACCATTGCTTCTTAAGCTTTTCCAGGAAATAGAAAAAGAAGGAATCCTACCAAACTCCTTCTATGAGGCCAGCATCACCCTGATACCAAAACCAGGCAAAGATAGAACAAAAAAAGAAAATTACAGACCAATCTCCCTCATGAACATAGATGCAAAAATTCTCAACAAAATATTGGCAAACAGAATACAAGAGTATATCAAAAAGATCATTCACCCTGACCAAGTAGGCTTTATCCCAGAGATGCAGGGATGGTTCAACATACGCAAATCTATAAATGTAATACATTACATAAACGGGCTGAAGGACAAAAATCACATGATCATCTCATTAGATGCAGAGAAAGCATTTGACAAAATCCAACATCCCTTCATGATAAACGTCCTACAGAGACTGGGAATAGAAGGAACACATCTCAATATAATAAAGGCTATTTATGACAAGCCTACAGCCAACATATTACTAAATGGGGAAAAACTGGAAGCTTTTCCACTAAAATCAGGAACAAGACAAGGGTGTCCACTGTCCCCACTCCTATTTAATATAGTTTTGGAAGTCTTGGCCATAGCAATAAGGCAAGAGACACACATAAAAGGGATACAAATTGGAAAGGAAGAAATCAAGTTATCATTATTTGCAGATGACATGATTCTATACATAAAGGACCCTAAAGACTCTACTAGCAAGCTGTTAGAGCTGATCAAAACCTACAGCAATGTAGCAGGATACAAAATAAATATACAGAAATCAGTAGCCTTCATATATGCTAACAACAAACACACAGAGGATGAAATCAGAGAATCACTCCCATTCACAATTGCATCAAAAAAAATAAAGTACCTCGGAATACACCTAACCAAGGAAGTAAAGAATCTCTACAATGAGAACTTTAAAACACTCAAGCGAGAAATTGCAGAAGACACTACAAAGTGGAGAAACATCCCTTGTTCCTGGATTGGAAGAATCAATATCGTGAAAATGGCAATCTTACCTAAAGCAATTTACACATTTAATGCAATCCCTATCAAAATTCCAAAGGCTTTCTTCATGGAAATAGAAAAAACAATCCAAAAATTCATTTGGAATCACAAAAAACCTCGAATATCTAAAATAATACTGAGCAACAAAAAAGAGGCTGGTGGTATCACCATACCTGATTTTACCCTATACTACAGAGCCATAGTAACAAAAACAGCATGGTACTGGCACAAAAACAGACATGTAGATCAGTGGAACAGAATAGAGGACCCAGATGTAAGCCCAAGTAGCTATAGCCACCTGATATCCGATAAAAATGCCAAAAATACTCATTGGAGAAGAGACAGCCTCTTCAGCAAATGGTGTTTTGAAAACTGGATAAATATCTGCAGAAGGATGAAAATAGATTCTTCTCTCTCGCCATGCACAAGAATTAAGTCCAAATGGATTAAAGACCTTAACATCAGACCGGAAACTTTGAAACTGCTGGAGGAAAAAGTAGGGGAAACCCTTCAACATATTGGTCTTGGCAAAGACTTTCTGAATACAACCCCAATTGCTCAGGCAATAAAACCACAGATTAACCACTGGGACCTAATGAAATTACAAAGATTTTGCACCGCAAAGGACACAGTGAAAAAAGCAAAGAGGCAACCTACAGAATGGGAAAAAATCTTCGCCAGCTATATATCTGATAGAGGATTAATATCTAGGATATACAAAGAACTCAAAAAGTTAAATAATAAGGAATCAAACAAGCCATTCAAAAAATGGGCTATGGAGCTAAATAGAGAGTTCTCAAAGGAAGAAATACGAATGGCATATAAGCACCTAAAAAAATGTTCTACGTCACTAGTCATCAGGGAAATGCAGATTAAAACTACATTGAGATTCCATCTCACTCCTGTCAGATTGGCCACCATCATGAAAACAAATGATCATAAATGTTGGCGGGGATGTGGAAAAAAAGGAACCCTTCTGCACTGCTGGTGGGAATGCAATCTGGTCCAGCCATTGTGGAAAACAGTGTGGAGGTTCCTAAAGCAGCTAGAGATTGATCTACCATATGACCCAGCTATAGCACTCCTAGGCATATATCCAAAGGACTCATCTCATTTCCTTAGAAGTACATGCTCAACCATGTTTATTGCTGCTCAATTTATAATAGCTGGGAAATGGAACCAGCCTAGATGTCCATCAACAGATGAGTGGATAATGAAGATGTGGTACATTTATACAATGGAGTTCTACTCAGCGGTAAAGAACAATGAAGTTATGAAATTTGCAGAAAAATGGATGGACCTGGAAAGTATTATACTAAGTCAGGTAACCCAGGCCCAGAAAGCCAAGCGCCACATGTTCTCCCTCATATGGGGATCCTAGCTACAGATGACTGGGCTTCTGTGTGAGAATGAAAATACTTAGTAGCAGAGGCCAGTAAGTTGAAAAGGAGACATAAAGGGTGGAGAAAGGAAGGGAAGAGGATACTTAATAGGTTGATATTGTATATATGTAATTACAATGATTGTAATGGGGAGGTAATATGATTGAGAATGGAATTTCAAACGGGAAAGTGTGGGGGTGGGGAGGGAGGGAATTACCATGGGATATATTTTATAATCATGGAAAATGTTAATAAAAATTAAAAAAAAAAAAAATGTTCTACGTCACTAGTCATCAGGGAAATGCAGATTAAAACTACATTGAGATTCCATCTCACTCCTGTCAGATTGGCCACCATCATGAAAACAAATGATCATAAATGTTGGCGGGGATGTGGAAAAAAAGGAACCCTTCTGCACTGCTGGTGGGAATGCAATCTGGTCCAGCCATTGTGGAAAACAGTGTGGAGGTTCCTAAAGCAGCTAGAGATTGATCTACCATATGACCTAGCTATAGCGCTCCTAGACATATATCCAAAGGACTCATCTCATTTCCTTAGAAGTACATGCTCAACCATGTTTATTGCTGCTCAATTTATAATAGCTGGGAAATGGAACCAGCCTAGATGTCCATCAACAGATGATAATGAAGATGTGGTACATTTATACAATGGAGTTCTACTCAGCGGTAAAGAAAAATGAAGTTATGAAATTTGCAGAAAAATGGATGGACCTGGAAAGTATTATACTAAGTCAGGTAACGCAGGCCCAGAAAGCCAAGCGCCACATGTTCTCTCTCATATGTGGATCCTAGCTACAGATGACTGGGCTTCTGCGTGAGAATGAAAATACTTAGTAGCAGAGGCCAGTAAGTTGAAAAGGAGACATAAAGGGTGGAGAAAGGAAGGGAGGAGGATACTTAATAGGTTGATATTGTATATATGTAATTACAATGATTGTAATGGGGAGGTAATATGATGGAGAATGGAATTTCAAACGGGAAAGTGTGGGGGTGGGGAGGGAGGGAATTACCATGCGATATATTTTATAATCATGGAAAATGTTAATAAAAATTAAAAAAATAAAAAAATTTAAAAAAATTAAAAAGAAATAAAAGTAGCAAATGAGCACTTTTAAGTAATTGGTGGGGTGGAGAGATGGCTCAGTGGTTACAGGCACTTGTCTGCACAGCCTGAAGGCCTGAGGTTCACATACCCAGTATCACATAAAGTCAAATGTACAAAGTGACACATTTATCTAGAGTTCATTTGCAATGGCTAGAGGCCCTGGCACACCCATACTCTCTCTCTTTTCCTCCCTCTCTCAGCATATAAATAAACAATAAATAAAATCCTTTAAAAACAGACATTGGCCAGGCGTGGTGGTGCACACCTTTAATCCCAGCACTTGGGAGGCAGAGGTACCAGAATGGCCATAAATTCAAAGCCACCCTGAGAATACAGAGTGAATTCTAGGTCAGCCTAGGCTAAAGTAAGATCCTAGCTCAAAAAGCAAACAAACCAACCAACAAACAAATAAAAAAAGAAATGGGCCGGGCATGGTGGTGCATGCCTTTAATCCCAGCACTTGGGAGGCAGGGGTAGGAAGACTGCTTGGAGTTCAAGGCCTGTCTGAGACTACATAGTGAGACACTACCTAGAAAAATAAATAAGTATTTTTTAAAAGACCATCATTAGCTACACAGTGAGCTGGAAGCCAACCTGGGCTACATGATGCTGTCTCAAATATACAAAAGAAGGGCTGGAAAGAAGACTTAGCTGTTAAGGTGCTTGCCTGTGAAGCCTAAGGAGCAAGGTTTAACTCCCCAGTAACCAGTAAGCCAGATGAACAAGGTAACACATGCATCTGAAGTTCGTCTGCAGTGGCTACAGGACCTGGCGTGCTATCTGTCTGTCTCTTTTTTCTCCCCCCCAATAAATAAGTAAATAAAATATTTTTAAATATATAAAAGAGCCGGGCGTGGTGGCGCACACCTTTAATCCCAGCACTTGGGAGGCAGAGGTAGGAGGACTGCCATGAGTTCAAGGCCACCCTGAGATGACAGAGTTAATTCCAGGTTAGCCTGGACCAGAGGGAGACCCACCTCGAAAAAACCAAAAAATAAATAAATAAATAAAAGAAATGGATATGGGGCAAGGATTGTAATATGGAAAAAAAGAAATGCAGTAAAACTGTTATTTTTTTGTTAAAAGAATAAAATCCAAATATACAAAACAAAATAGTGTCACATTCTATTATACCAAGAATTAATGGCAGTGAGTTCTCACTTTAAGAATTAGCTAAAGTTGGGTTGAGGGGATGGCTTAGCATTTAAGACATTTGCCTGCAAAGCCAAAGGATCCAGGTTTGAAGCCCCAGGACCCATGTTAGCCAGATGCACAAGGGGGCACATGCATCTGAAGTTCCTCTGCAATGACTGGAGGCCCTAGCGTGCCCATTCTCTCCCCCTGTTTCTGTCAAATAAATAAATAAATACAAATAAAAATAATATTTTTTTAAGAATTAGCTAAAATTGAGCTGGAGAGATGCCTTAGTGATTAAGGCACATGCCTGCAATGCCTAAGGACCCAGGTTTGATTCTCCAGGTCCCATGTAAGCCAGATGCACATGCTGGCACATGCATCTGGAGTTCATTTGCAGTGACTAGAGGCCCTGGTGTGCCCATTCTCACTCTCTCTCTCCCTCTATCTCTAATAAATAAATATAAATAAATCTTTAAAAAAAGAAAGGAAAAAATTAGAAATAAAAACCTTAAAAAAAGAAGTGGCTAAAGTTATCTGCCTTTTGGAAACATTAAACTTTTTATTGAAATAGGGCATACTAATTTAAAAGTATATAAATCACTGAGTATATTTTCACAAGGTAAAAGCATACTGTGTATTTATCACCTAGATACAATCACTGAGTATTCCTAGTGTAAAAGAATTCTGCTCTCTCTTAGGTTCTATTTCTTTTCAAGAGTAACCAGGGTTCAAATTACTTTGGAGCACAATATAAAGGAACTCCACAAGCTTCACTCTCATGCCTGGCTTCTTTCCCTGAATGCTATATTGCTGGAGTTCCTCTGCATTACTGAATCTGCCACTAGGCATTTTACTCCCATTGCATGGTAAGTTGACGTCTTTATCCAGATATTCTATCATCAGGCACTCAGCAGCTGCCAGCTTGAAACTCTTGTGAATGCTACTGCACATTCCTGTAAATGCAATATGTCAACAGAATTCTTACAATAGCATTAGATGATCTTGCTTTATAAGCAGAGATTTTAAAACTTTAAATTAGGTAGATTTTTATTAAATCCAAAGTTAGAAATTATAGCCTTATTTACATTTCTACTTCCACTGTCAAATATAAATCTGACAATTCAGTGAGTCTGCTTAAATCAGACGTACATCTAAAATTACTTTTCACTAGGTATGGTGGCAATCTCTGTAAGCACATTCCAATTCCTGGATATTGAGACAGGAGGTTTGAAAGTTCAAGACCAGTCTAGACAACATAGGGAAAGGGGAAAAATAATGATTCACCTAAAAACAGGCATCAAACACAACAGAAGCATCTTATTTGTGCCTTTCCCATCAACAGAAATCACAGGTATTTTCATGCCAAATAATGCCTATCTGTTGCAAAATTATCATTTTCACTGATCACTACTTAAAATATACAATTAAACCATTGTGCCCCTAGCTCTGGATATGCATGCACTTATTACTATAGTTTGAACCTTATGTGTCTCCTGAAAGCCCCTGTGGCAAATGTTTATTCCCTGTAGTGGTTTGATTCCAATGTCCCCCATAAACTTAGATGCTCTGAATGCTAGGTTCCCAGCTGACAGAGATTTGGGAACTAATGCCTCCTAGAGGCAGTGCATTACTGGGAGTGGGCTTATGGGAATTATAGCCAATTGCCCCTTGCCAGTGTTTGGCACACTCTCCTGTAGCTATTGCTCACTTTATGTTGGCCAGAGGGTGACGTTCTCTGCTCATGCCATCGTTTCCCCCTACCATATTGGAGCTTCCCCTCAAGTCTGCCAAAATAATCCTTTTTTCCCACAAGCTGCTCTTGGTTGGGTGATTTCTGCCAGCAATGTGAACCTGACTGCAACAGTAATATTGGTGGGGTGATTTGCTGCTAGACACCTGACTGTGTGGCTTTCGCCTTGTGAAGCTGATTTTCAAGAGGAATGTGGATGAACTTGAAATCTTGACTTGAGAGACGCCCTGCAGTGCTATAAGTACAGCTTGAAGGACTATTCTGGTCACAGTTGAAAGACCTGAATGCAGTAAGAACTATGGACTGTTTGGCTTGTGAGGGTGAGAAAGAGCTTTGTCTGGACTGGGCTAGAAGCAGTTTGTATGACAGGCTTGCTGTTAAGCCTATGTCCTGAGAAATTGTGCAGGGTTGCATTGCGTAGAAATGGACTGGTGTAAGCAGAGGGACATGGCACAGAAAAGAAATCTTTAGGCCAAAACTGCTGCCTGTTCAGCTGCAATTGAGAGATTACAACCATTGAGATTGGATCAGCTGATCTGCACTGGGACAACAAAAATATAGACTCCTTTGAAGGGATCTGAATGCTCAAGGAGTGTCCTGTTCTTCAAGGTCTGCTTTATTCCGCCCACCCAACCCCCCCGATTAACAAATTGGCACCCTACCTGGTATTATGGAGTATAGAAATGCAGGAAAGAGAGTCATTGAATTTGTAACATGGTCTTGGTTTTGGAAACGGCCATGGGCAATGTGAAGCAGGTTTGCTAGATGCCTCCACAGAGACCCAGTGGGACCATGAGGATGAACTATGGGTTGCAGTGGAGACCCAGTGGAGATGGCAGGACCACAAGATAGCTGCCAAGGAAAGCTGCCGGCCCCGAATGAAGTTTTCCAGGACTGTGAGTAGCATAGCTAGAAGGGCAGAATTTGAACTACAGAGACTTGCTGGTTATAATTATCAGACTTGGAGATTTGTCACTGACTAGAGTTGTTGGACTTGGAGCTACAGAATTTGGTGTTTGCCCTGTTTAAATCTTGTATTGGTTGAGTATTTCTTTGCTATGCCCAATGTCATCTTTTCAGTGTGAATGTTTATTCTGTACCACTATGGGTTTTGGGGGGATTTTTCAGTATTATGGCTCAGTTAAAAGATCTTGGACTATGGGAATGTTTAAACATCATTAGGATTGATTAAAAACTATGGGGACTTTTAAAGATGGACTGAATGCATTGCATTTTACATCACGGATGGTTATCAGTTTGCAGGGGCCAGGGGCAGAGTGTGGTGGTTTAATTCAAGTGTCCCCCATACACTTTGGTGTTCTAAATGCTAGGTTCCCAGTTGATTGATATTTGGAAACTAATGCCTCCTGGAGGCAGTGTATTGTTGGGGCCAGGCTTATGGGTATTATAGCCAGTTACCCCTTGCCAGTGTTTGGCACACTTTCCTGTTGCTACTGTCTACCTTATGTTGCCCAGGGGGTAATGTCCACCCTATGCTCATGCCATTGTTTTCCCCTGCCATCACAGAGATTCCCCTCAAATCTGTAAGCCAAAATAGACCTTTTTTCCCCACAAGCTGCTCTTGGTCGGGTGATTTCTGCCATCAACATGAACCTGACTGCAACACTCCCTAAGGAGGTGCTATGGGGAGGTTGTAAAGCCTTAAGCAGGTAAGGCTTGGTAGGGAGATCTTTAGGTGGATGGAGACATATCTTCAAATGGACTGTAGCACGCTGGTCCTTTCTTCTTCTTTTTTGCTCCCTAGCCATGAGAACAGTAATATGATTCAGAAACACACTGCCATCATGATATGCTTTCTCACCACAGGCCAAATCTAAGGACTAAAACCTCCAAAACTAAATGTCAAAATGCATCTTTTCAGACTGTGCCTTGCCCTAATGAGCTTCACTTTGAGGGTGGAAGGTAACTCTGTTCCTGGGTGGACACATGAGCAGTGCCATCTGTCCAGCACTACCCATGCAGCACATATAGCATGCTTATGACAGTAAGGGAAAACGAAAACACCTACTAAAGCAGCACAGATTCTACATCACAAACTTGGCTCTGTGAGCTGGGAGTGGTGACTCACACCTACAGTCCCTCAAGCTGAGGTAGGAGGACTGCCAAGAGCTCGTCCACATAGTGAATCCCAGGCCAGCCTAGGCTACCCAGAATGAACATCATTTCAAAACAAAGTAGCTGGGCAGTGAAATTTGATCATGCCTGTAATCACAGTACTTGGGAGGTAGGAGCAAGAGGAACAGGACTTCAAGTTAAGACTAGTAAATGAATAAAAAAATATGAGGGCTGGAGAGATGGCTAAGAGGTTAAGCTGCCTGTCTGTGAAGCCTAAGGACTCACTTGTTTCTCTCTTCTCCAGGTCCCACATAAGCCAGACACACAAGGTGACACAAATGTGCAAGGTTGCACATGCACACACACACAGAGTCCAACTGCAGTGGCTGGAGGCCCTGGAGACCTATATTCTTTCTCACATGTGTGCATTAAAAGAAGAAAGGCCAGTCTTGGATTTGCCTCAAAAAAAAAAAAAAAAAAAAGATATAAAGATGCTAAAATCTATGCTGACAGCAAGCATGACTGTTATGGAGTAACCAGGGACAACCAACTGCTGTCTCATTGGACTTGAGGTCTACTCCACAGGAGGAAATTCACACTGAATGGCACTGAAAACCTAGTTAAAAGCCTTTGGCCATAATAAGCACTGGGTGGGCGCAGGGAAACTAACTTAGTTTGGCTGAATATATATGTGCCCTTCTAAATATTTGTTTGCACAGAGATCAGTCCTGCTCTCATCTTTTGTCAGAGAAGTTTTTTGCAGATGGCAATGACTACAGAAGAGCCTCAAAACTCACCAAAAGAGCTGAGAATATGTGATTATAGAGTGTTCAGCATTAAATGACACACGTGAGACACACCTTTCACGGCTCAGAAAACATTGTGGAAGAGGGGTCAGAAAGAATGTGACAGCAAGAGGATGGACAGAAGTACTTGGAACACTGTCCAGGGAACATGAAGTGGCTGGCTGCATTTATGACCTTGCAGCAGCTCTCATTAGCTGCACAATATTGGGCCTATTAACATTCTGTCATGGATGATTGAGGAAAGCAAAAAAAAAAAAAAAAAAGATCATCAAAGGAGATGAGAGACTAGCTGGAAAGGAGTTCAGTTGAAGTGGACAGAGTGGGAATTATGATCAATATATATGTGCATGTATGAAAACTCTCAGTAAAAAAGTGGTAACTTCGAGGCTGGAGAGATGGCTTAGCCATTACGGCACTTGCCTGCAAAGCCAAAATCTCAGTTCTATTCCCCAGGACCCACGTAAGCCAGATGCACAAGGTGGCGCATGCATCTGGAGTTTGTTTCCAGTGGCTGGAGGCCCTGGCATGTCCATTCTCCCTCTGTCTCTCTCAAACACATAATTTAAAAAAAAAAAAAGGTAGTTTCAGCTAGAAAAATGACTTAGCAGTTAAGACACTTGCCTGTGAAGCCTAAGGATCCAGATTTGATTCTCAGGACCCACGTAAACCAGATGCACAGGGAGGCACAGGCACCTGAAGTTCCTTTGCAGTGAGTAACTAGAGGCCCTGATGTCCCCATTCTTTCTCAATCTGCCCCTTTCACACTCCCTCTCCCTTACTCTTTCAAACAAATGAAAAATTTCAAAAAAAAAAAGTGGTAGCTAGCTGTGCTAAGTGCACACCTTTAGTCCCAGCACTTGGGAGGCAGAAGTAGGAGGATCACTGCTGCAAGCAAAGCTCTAGGTTCACTCCCAGCATCATCACTAATAACAACAGTGATAATAAATAGCAAACACCACTAGAGAGGCACACAGGTCAACAATAATAGAAATAAATAAGAAATACCACTGGAAAGGCAGAGATAGAAATATCCTTGATGCCTACTGGCCAGTCAGTCTAGCCTAATGGGGGAACTCCAAGCCAATGGGAGATACTGAATCAGAAAAAAAGAAAAGGTGGACAGCATTCATAATTTCCTTATGAATTATGACACCTAAGGGTACCCTCTTATCTCCACACATATGAGCACCCACATACATACATTTAAAAAATACCTAAGGGGGGGGGGCAGAGGGATGGATTGGCGGTTTAGGCATTTGCCTGCAAAGCCAAAGGACCCAGGTTCAATTCCCCAGGACCCATGTTAGCCAGATGCACAAGGGGGCGCACATGTCTGGAATTCATTTGCAATGGCTGGAGGCCCTGGCGCACCCATATTCTCTCCCTCTCTCTCTCTCTCTCTCTCTCTCTCTCACCCCCTCCTTCTCTGTCAAATAAATAAATAAATGAAAATAAATATATTTAAAAGAATACCTAGGGGGATATGGAAATGGCTCAGCCATTAAAAGCATTTGCTTTTAAAGCCTATCAGCTGGGGGTCCAATTTGCCAAGACCCACATAAACCGAGATTATAAAATGGGATATGCATCTGCAGCTCATCTGCAGCAACAAGAGGCCCTGGCGCATCCATATATTCTCTTCTCAAATAAAAATATTTTTAAAAATACATGTGAGCAAATATTTGTGTCCTTTGTGGCACATCAAATATCTATATGACATCATCATAGCCCCAGTATCCCAGTGCTAAGAAAGGAACTGTGCAGGGGTTTTTTTTTTTTAATATACTTTATTAATTTGGAGAGAGAGAGAAAGAGAGAGATGGGCATGCCAAGGCCTCTAGGCACTGCAAACAAACTCCAGATGAATGTGCCACTGTGCATCTGGCTTTACGTGAGTACTGGGGAAATCAGCCGCGGGTTGGATAGGCTTTGCAGGCAGGCACCTTAACTGCTGAGCCACTCCGGCCCATGTGCAGAAGTTTAAGTTAATGGCTTCTGGAACTTCCCCAAATCTCCCTTTGGGTCTCCATATAGGATTCTGGGGTAAGTATATTCATTTAACACATGCTGAACCTCTATAATGAACTGATGCTAGATATAGTGCTGGACACAATAAAAAAATTATCAAACTCCTTGAAAAGAGAAAGGACTTAGTTCAAAACCCCAACCCCCACAGCAACTGAGACAAGCAGATTAGACAGGGAAGATCAGAGGCCACCAGCCTGTCTATCCTTGAGCCCAGCAATGCTCTCACCAGACATATGGAGGCCAACCAGGGAATCCTAAGTAGGGATAGTAACATGTTTCTGCCCTACATAGTTTTCCTCTTCTAAAATGAAAACCTCCTCTTAGAATTTATTTTATAGCCAGGTGGGATGGCACACATCTTTTGTCCCAGCACTCAGAAGGTGAGAGAATTAAGGCTAGCCTGGGCTACAGAGTAAGTTCTAGCCATCCTGAGATAGTGAGACCCTGCCTTGAAAAACAAGCAAACAAAAAATGTATTTACCTGATTTGTGAATATTTTAAAGAGACAAACAGTGCTGGGGAGATGGCTCAGCACTTAAAGACAGATTAAGTTAAGCACTGCATACTGAATGAGTCTACATGTAGCAGTAACTTACACTGGGGTGATTCCGAGGAGGTCCCCTTTCTCTTGGAAGTCGTTCATAGTCATAACGCCCCTCAGACCACATTTCATCTCTTCTGTAAGCCACTAAAGAGAAAAGGAAGCAAGAAATTATGATTTATTTATTTATTTGAAAGTGACAGATAGAGAAAAAGAGGCACAGAGAAAGAGAGAGAGAGAATGGGCGCACCAGGGCCTCCAGCCACTGAAAACGAACTCCAGATGTGTGTGCCCCCTTGTGCATCTGGCTAACGTGAGTCCTGGGGAATCGAGCCTCGAATCGGGGTCCTTAGACTTCGCAGGCAAGTGCTTAACTGCTAAGCCATCTCCCCAGCCCAAGAAATTATGATTTTTATGTTATTGGAACTTAAGAATTACTATCCAGGCATTTCAAGAGGAAGAAACTGTATATAACCAAAAGGGAAAGAGTGACTGAAGCAATGTTTCTACAAACACTGTTGAGATTTATTAAAGTATTTGTGAGCACACATAGATTTTTTTCTCAAGGTTATTTAAAGCTTCAACAAAACTCTTGTTGAAGTTCCCACCAACTCTTGGGAGTCATAGACCACTCGTTTTCTTCATTGTCATACAGTAAAAAAATAGGAAAAACGCACAAAAACAAGCAGTTTAAAAAGCAAACCAGCAAAGTTCTCAGACATCCTGATGAGTGGCTTATGTAATATTAGTTTTTGCTCTTCCACACTCATCTCCTTTCTATGTTCAATAAAATAGCTAACTGGGATGAAAAAGATGTGAAGAAAACACTGGTGGGCTGGAGGGATGGCTTAACAGTTAAGGCATTTGCCTGCAAAGCCCAAGGACCCAGGTTCGATTCCCCAGGACCTACATGAGCCAGATGCACAAGGGGGCGCACGCATCTGGAATTCGTCTGTAGTGGCTGGAGGCCCTCAAGCGCCCATTCTCTCCTTCTTTCTCTCTCCCTCCCTCTCTCTCTCTGTCAAATAAACAAATAAATGTAAGAAAAAAAAACACTGGTATAAAAACATATTTAACAAACCCAAACCATAATAACCCCAGAAATGAGACACTCCTGATTTTACTTTTAATTATATAAATTTATTTTAATACAAAACACTTGAGTTCAGGACCCACAAAAAGATGGACACAGTAGTAGGCCCCTGTAATCCCAGTGATCGTATGGTGAAATAGAAAGATGTAGGAGAATCTTTGGAAGGTCACAGGCCACCTAGCCTGACACATTGGCACGTGCAGCAGCAAACAAGAAATCCTGCCTCTACGTGACAACGGGCACCAACACCAGGCTGTTCTAACATCCACGTGCATCAGGGTACACACAGGCCTGCACCTAACACACACACACACACACACACACACACACAATTCCTCTGATGAAAGCTTACCTCAAAAAAAGCAAAAAACAAAAAACAAAGACTAGATGAAAACATAATCTGAGTAGGAATCCCTATAGTGTTATATTTGACATAAAATAATCTTATGTTCAGAAGTAACTGAGAAATCTAGGGAACAATCTTGGTTTTGGTTGGTTAATTGGTCTGGGTTCTTGTTCTTCAAATTTTTTGAGTCAAAGTCCTACTCTGTACCTCAAGCTGATCTTCAACACACTATGAAGTCAGATGTGAATAGGAAATGGCAGTAATCTACACCTGTCTCGGCTCCTAAGAACAATGGGATTGCAGGCATGTGCTAGCACACCAGCTCTAGTTTTGTTGTTTTGTTTTGTTGATGTGAGACAGTGTCACTTAGGCTTAAACCCTAACTAGCCTTGAACTCCTGATCTTCCTGCTACAGCATCACAAGTTCTAGGATTACACATGTGCATGGCCACACATGGCAACAATCACTAAACCATCAAAAGATACACTAAATCAAAAAAAAAAATAAAATAAAAAATAAAAAAAAAGATACACTAAATCTATCATGTAAACATGTAAAGGAGAATCTTTAATTACCACTCCTGAAAACCATAAATGGAAGCTAGGTTTGATAGCACAGGTCTGCAATCCCAACACGTATAAGGCAGTAGGATCTGTTCAAGGTCATCCTCAGCTACATAGCAAGTTTAAAGCCAGCTTGGGCTTGAGAGACTGTCTCATAAAAACACAAAGTAAAGAGTACTTTCTGTGCAAGCATAAGAACCTGAGTTTGATCCCCATTATCCATGGAAAGAGGCTAAGAATGGCCATGCTGGCCTGCAACTCCAGTGCTGGGATGGAGTAAAGACAGAAGGATTGCTGGTACTCCCTGGAAAGTCAGTGTAACTAAAAACTAGGGAGCTCCTGAAACACTGTGTCTTGGGAAATAAGGCAGAAGAGCAATAGAGGATACATGATGTCTTTCTCTGCCCTTGGGCCTCCCAATGTACTACATGCACACCCAATAAAACTATGAGAGTCTGGAAAAAATGGCTCAGTGGTTTGTATTGAGGGCAGCTGTCTCAAAAATCTAAAAATAATAACAATATATAATAAAAAAGTAAGGCCCTTGTAGGTATCTCTCTTCCATCCCCTCTCCTTAGACCACTTCCACCTCAGTATCCTGTGCCTCTACTTACATTAGTACTAAACCTTCCCCTTAAGACCTCTCCCACCCCCCATAGTACCTTTCTAGCTTCCTGGCCTCTACTAATGACTTTTATTCCAACTCACATACAAACATTTGTATCTAGGATCCATATAAATGAGTCAGAACATGCAGCATTTAGTTTTCTAAGCCTGGAATACCTCACTTAGTATAATCCTTCCCAGATCCATCCATTTCCCTGCAAATTTCATAATTTCACTTTTCTTTAAAACCAAATAAAATTCCATTGTGTAAATGTAACCCATTTTCATTATCCATTCATCAATTGATGGTTATCTAGGCTGGCTCTATTTCCAATTACTGTGAATACAGCAACAATAAACATAGATGAACAAGTATCTCTATAGTGAGGTGCAGAATCCTTAGGGTGTATGTCAAGGCACAGTATAGCAAGATAATATGCTAAATCTATTTTTAGCTGTCTCAGGAACCTACTTCTTCAGTATATGTTAATGTATATGTTTAAAAAGAGAGGGCAGGAGAGATTGCACAGTGGTTAAATACACTTGCTTGCAAAGCTTGACAGCCTGGGTTCAATTCCCAGTTACCTATGTAAAAAGAGATGAATAAAAGCTCTTAAGCCAAGCTGGATCTAACTTTGTTTTGATCTTTTGGGAGGGGAGCAATTAGGGATTGATCGTAGGGCTTTGCACACACCAGGGAAGTAATCAGTGCTCAGCTATATCCCCAACTGGATCTTGACTTAAATTATCAGAAAGATTACACATTAGAGAAGAAAGATATGATAAAGCAAGGGCTACAGAGTAATTAGGGAAAAGAATATGGTAATATTACCTTAAATTCAAATAGCACCTTGTAACTTTCAGAGGAATTTAAAAGCTCTTGGGGCTGGGGAGATGGTTGTGCTTAAAGGTAATTGCTTGCAAAGCCCAGGTTCCAACAACCAGCAGGATTGTAAAGCCTGAAAAAAAAGTGGCACAAGCAACTAACTGCTGTCTATGTGCAGTGGCAAAAGACCCTGGTGTGTCTACATATACACACACATGGAAATATATAAATGGGTTCTTTTTTTTTAATTTGAGAGAGAGCGAGCATGGTTACAGCAGGGCCTTTGCCACTGCAAACAAACTCCAGATGAATATTCTGCTTTGTGCATACGGCTTTATGTGGGTATTGAGGGAGTGAACCCCAGTCAGTCATCAGGCTTTATAGGCAAGAACCTTTAACTTCTAAGACATCTCCCCAGCCCCATAAGTAAGTTTTATAAAATATTTTTATTTATTTATATTTAGAGAGAGAGAGAGAGAGAGAGAGAGAGAATGGGTATGCCAGGATCTCTAACCACTACAAATTAACTCCAGACACATGTGCCACCTTATACATCTGGCTTACATGGGTCGTTAGGCTTTAAAGGCAAGTGTCTTAACCGCAAAGCCATCTCTCCAGCCTTAAGTTTTTTAAAACATTATGGAAAGCTCTTAATTATAGTAACATGTCCTGTTTAAGGAGTCTCAAGAGTATTCCATAAAGAAGTTAAGGACCCTCTGTATCACAATTATGCAGAAATTAAGAAAATATTAAGAATGCAAGTTTTGTTAGAAGTATGTCAATAACTGATTCCAAATTATAAATATCTCACTTTTTGTCATAATAGTAGAGGGTATGTGCTAGGCATGGTGGCACATGCCTTTGATCCCAGCATTTGGGAGGCAGAGGTAGGAAGACTGATGTGAGTTTGAGGCCACCCTGAGACTACATACTAAGTTCCAGGTCACCTGGACTACAGTGAGACCTTACCTGGAAAAATAAAAAAATAGGGAGTTATGTTTAATATAGTATCATAAATTTTAAAAGTAGAAAGAGTAAGACAAAATAACATTGCAGAGATATCCCAACCACTGTGTAACTTCAACGGAAGTCATTCTAAGTGAAAATGGAAGAAGTTTGAGGGGGAAAAAAAAACAAAAAATTTTACAGTCAATTTTGTGTCAAACCAGGCACACTATGAATCTCAGGTCATGATAATGATATATTTGACAGCACAGTAGCCACACTAAAGCAGCCTGGGGAAAAAAGGGCACAAAAATAGCACAATATACTCTTGTACTGAAAAGTGAAGGTGTTTAAGAAATTATTAACCCCAACAGAGAAACAGGAGAGACCCAAAGCTTCTAGCAACCACATGAATCGGCTGCAGCCACAGCTCCAGCTCCCGGGGAAGAGCTACCCGCCCACCCTGCCTAAGCCGGCAGGAGCAAAACTATGGTGAAGGGATTCTCCACTCACTCCAGCCTTGCAAAGTCAAACTCCATCTTGCCTCCCTGGACAAGAGTTTATGCCTTCCTTCCTTCCCTTAAACTTCCCCTTTCTTAAAGCTTTCTCCCCTTCTCTAGGCTATAATGTTTCTAAACCTGAGTAACAACTAAAAAAACCTGAAGGAGAAGACAACAGGGACCAGCTGAGCAACTCCAGAACAACTTCAGGCACTCTCCATAGTTTCTTCTCACCCAACCACCAAAACAGGGACCCACTTGAGATCTCAGGACACCAAAGGATACCAGCCACAGCATCCACCACAGCTTATCAGAACAGCAGATTCACGAACCCAACCACCCTAGCATAGGCCACAGTGTAACAAAGAGAGAGCCAGGCAGGCACAAAGCACAGGTTAAGACCAGAAGTCATCCCAGTAAGTCACAAGAAAGAAAAAAATTTATACCTTAAGTGTCTATATTAAGAAACTAGAAAGGTCACAAGTAAACAACTTAATGGTTCACCTTAAGGCCTTGGACAGGGGAACAAAGCAAATCAAAAATTGGCAGATGGGAAGAAATAATAAAGATTAGAGCAGGAATTAATGAAATAGAAACCAAATAATAATAATAATACCAAGACTCAATGAAACAAGAGTTGGTTCTCTGAAAGGATAAACAAGATTAATAAACCCTTAGCAAATCTGACCAAAAGAGAGAAGAGATGCAAATCAATAAAATCAGAGCTGAAAAAGGGCACAATTAAACAGATACCAATAAAATTCAGAAAAATCACAAGCATATCCATTAAGAACATATGCTCCACT
Organism: Jaculus jaculus; assembly: GCF_020740685.1. Taxonomy (NCBI): domain Eukaryota; kingdom Metazoa; phylum Chordata; class Mammalia; order Rodentia; family Dipodidae; genus Jaculus; species Jaculus jaculus. Next base: position 83,587,992 of record NC_059107.1, on the reverse strand, counting down.
AAGTTCGAAAATCTGAAAGAAATGGATGATTTCCTATATCACCTAACAAAATCAAATCAAGAACAGATAAACCATTTAAACAGACCTATAACAAGCACTAAGATCAAAGCAGATAAAAAGTCCAGGCCCAGGGCTGGAGAGATGGCTTAGCAGTTAAGCACTTGCTTGTGAAGTTCATTTGCAGTGGCTGGAGGCCCTGGTGCACCCATTCTCTCTCTTTCTCTACCTCTTTCTCTCTCTGTTGCTCTCAAATAAGTAAGTAAAAGTTAAAAAAAAAAAAAAAAGTCTAGGCCCAAATGGATTCACTGGTGAATCCTACCAGACTGTCACAGATTAACAACAATGCTTCTCAAACTTTTCTAAAAATAGGAAAGGAAGGAACGCTACCAAACTCCCTCTACGAATCCAGCATTACTTTTATACCAAAACCAAAGACAGAACAAAAAAAGAAAATTACAGACAAATCTTCCTCACAAACATAGATGCAAAAAATTCTCAACAAAATATTGGCAAACAGAATCAAGAATATATCAAAAAGATTATTCATGGGCTGGAGAGATGGCTTAGCAGTTAAGCGCTTGCCTGTGAAGCCTAAGGACCCTGGTTCAAGGCTCAATTACCCAGGACCCACGTTAGCCAGATGCACAAGGGGGCACATGCATCTGGAATTCATCTGCAGTGGCTGGAAACCCTGGCGCGCCCATTCTCTGTCTCTCTCTCTGCCTCTTTCTCTGTCTGTCACTCTCAAATAAATAAATAAAAATAAACCAAAAAAATTTTTAAAAAAAGATTATTCATGGGCTGGAGAGATAACTTAGCTGTTAAGGCATTTACCTGCAAAGTCAAAAAATTTAGGTTCAGGGCTGGAGAGATGGCTTAGCAATTAAGCACTTGTCTGTGAAGCCTAAGGACCCCGATTCGAGGCTCGATTCCCCAGGACCCACGTTAGCCAGATGCACAAAGGAGCACACACACCTAGAGTTCATTTGCAGTTGCTGGAGGCCCTGGCGTGCCCATTCTCTCTCTCTCCCTCTGCCCCCTTCTCTCCCTGTCTGTCGCTCTCAAATAAATAAAAATAAACATGCAAAAAATTTTAAAAAAAAATGTAGGTTCAATTCCCCAAGACGCATGTATGCCACATGCACATGGCGGTGCATGCATCTGGAGTTCGTTTGCAGCAGCCAAAGGTCCTGGTGCGTCCATTCTCTCTATCTGCCTATCTCTCTCTCTCTCTCAAACAAATATAATAAAGTTAAAAAAAACTTTAGAAAAAGATCACTCATGCCAACCAGGTACGTTTTACCTCAGAGATACAGCAATGGTTCCACATATGCAAAACGATAAATTTAACGCACCATATAAATGGACTGAAGGACAAAAATCACATGTTCATCAACTGATGCAGAAAAGGCATTTGACAAAATCCAACATCCCTTTATGGTAAAAGTCCTAAAGGAATTGGGAATAGAAGAAATATATCTCAACATAATATGGACTATTCACGATAACCCTATAGCCATCATTATACTAAATGGAGAAAAAGTTGAAGCATTTCCACTAAATTCAGGAACAAGACAAAGGTGTCCACTATCCCCACTTTTTAAACAAATTTTTTTTTTTATTTTTGATTTACTTATGGGGAAAAAGGCAGATAGAAAGAGAGAACAGGCAAGCCTGGGCCTCTAGCCACTACAAACTCACTCCAGATGCATGCACTCCCTTCTGCATCTGGTTTATGGGGGTCCTGGGGAACTGAACCAGGTTCCATAGGCTTCGCAGGCAAACACCTTAACCACTAAGCCATTTCCCCAGCGCTGTCCCCACTTTTATAATATAGTACTTCAAGTCTTAATTATAGCAATAAGGCAAGAGACACAAATAAAAGGGATACAAATTGGAAAGGAAGAGATCAAATTATTTGCAGCTGATATGATTCTATTCATAAATGACCATAAAGACTACCAGCAAACTGTTAAGAGCTGATGAACACTTTTAGCAATATAGCAGGATACAAAACTAACACAAATTGGTAACCTTCTTATATACTAACAACAAACAGGCTGAGGATGGAATCAGGGCATCTGTCCCATTCACAAGTGCCTCAGGGGGGAAAAAAAAAAATTACCTAGGAATAAACCTAACCAAGGAAGAAAAGGATCTCTACAATAAAACTTTAAAACACTCAAGACAGAAACTGGAGAAGACACTACGAAATGGAAAAACACCCCATGTTCTTGAATTGGAAGAACTAATATTGTAAAAACGTCAATCTTGCCAAAAGACATGTACACATTTAATGTAGTCCTTGTCAAAATTCCAATGGCATTCTTCAAAGAAATAGAAAAAAAATCCTAAAATTCATTTGGAAGCACAAAAAAAATCTCAAATAGCCAAAACAATTATGAGCAACAAAAATAAGGCTGGCAGTATCACCATACCTGATTTTAAGTTATACTACAGAGCCAAAGTAGCAAAAACTGCATGGTATTGGCACAAAAACAGACATGTAGATCAATGGAACAGAGGACCCAGATGTAAACCCAGACAGCTAGAGCCATCTGATTTTTGACAAAAATGTCAAAAATATTCATTGGAGAAAAGATAGCCTCTTTAATAAATGGTGCTGGGAAAACTGGATATCTATATATATAGAAGAATGAAAATATCTTTCTCTCTCTTCATGCATAAGAATCAAGTCCCAATGGATCAGGGACCTTAATATCATACATGAAACTGCTAAAAGAAAAAGGAGGGGAAACCCTTCAATGAATTGGCATAGGCAACAACTTTCTGAATATAACCCCAGTGGCTCAGGAAATAAAACCACTAACCAACCACTGGGACCTCATGAAATTAAAATGCTTTCGTACAGCAAAGGACACTGTGAATAGAGCAAAGAGGCAATCTACAGAATGGGAGAAAATCTTTGTCAGCTATACATCTGACAGAGGATTAATATCCACAATATGCAAAGAACTCAAAAAGCAGAACAATAGGAAATCACACAGCCCAATTAAAAGATGGGCTATGGAGGGCATGGTGGCACACAGCTTTAATCCCAGCACTCAGGAGGCCAATGTAGATGCATTGCTATGAGTTTGAGGCCAGCCTGAGACTACACAGAGAATTCCCGGTCAAACCGGGCTAGAGTGACACCCTACCTCAAAAATAAAAGGGGGGTGGCTATGGAACTCAATAGACAGTTCTCAAAAGAAGAAATACAGATGGCCTACAAACATCTAAAAACATGTTCTACATCCTTAGCTATCAGGGAAGTACAAATTAAAACTACTTTGAGATTCCATCTCATTTCTATCAGAACAAATGACAATAAATGCTGGTGAGGATGTGGAAAAAGAAGAACCCTTCTACACTGTTGGTAGGAATGTGAACTGGTACAGCCATTATGGAAATCAGGTTCCTGAGACCACTAAAAATAAATTTACCATATGACTCAGTTATACCACTCCTTGGCATATATCCTAAGAACTCTACTCACCCATCTTTGTTGCCGTTCCATTCACAATAGCTAGGAAATGGATCCAGCATAGATGTCCCTCAACTGATGGATAGATAATGAAGATGTGGAACATTTATACAATGGTGTTCTATTCAGCAGTAAAGAAAAATGAAATTTTCAAGGCAATGGATGACTACGGAAAGGATTATACTAAGTTAGGTAACCCAGACCTAGGAAGCCAAATACCACATGTTCTCTCTCATATATGGATCCTAGTTACAAATGTTTAGATTTGTATGTGTTTGAGTAAAAGTCAGTAGCAGAGGCCAATAAGCAAGAAAGGGGCTATAAGGGAGAGAGAAGGGGGGAGGACTTAAGGGGAGGGTATTGAATATATGTAAGTAGAAGAACAGATTACTTGGGGTACAATGGCCTAAATGAAGTCAGGAGAAGGGACTGATTAAAGGAAGAGCAGGTGAAAGATTAATCAAAATTTAAGAGTCTGGCATGGTGGCACATACCTTTAATCCCAGAATTTAGAGGTTGAGGTAGGAGGACAGCTGTGAGTTTGAGGCCAGCCTGAGACAACATAGTGAATTTCAAGTTATCTTGAACTAGAGCAAGACCCTACTTGAAAAAAAAAACAAAAAAAAAAAACCACAAAATGTAAGATGTTATGAATAAGCCATACAGAAACCTACTTTTTTGGATAATGACACATCCAGAAGCTATAGAGTGTTACTAGAAAAATTTCATTGCCAGGGATGAGATACCTTCCAGTGAGTTGTTGGCCGGGGAGGTCTCTGATACCCCCAAAACATTACAGGCCATTGCCAAGGCTCTTGGTTTCACAGCAAAACTATATGGTAAGACCCTATCACTGAAGAGTCCACATGTTTGAGCTGCAGGTCACTGTGGAATCAAGCTGGAACTGAGCTGAAAATCCCCTTCCACTGGACCAGCTGACAGAAAGCTGAAAAAAGCTACCTTCATGCAGCCCTATGGGAGACAGAAATCATCAATGGTGGTAAACAGCAATAGATACTGCAAGCCGTAAGATTGGCCAGCTAAGCCAAATGTGCCAACTGGTTCAATAGTTCAATCTGTTATGGGGGAAACCAACGGCTCTCTAATTGGACTAGAGGCCTGCTCCATCGTAGGGAATATGAGTCTGGAACTGAAAACCTAGTCAAAAGCCTATGGCTGGCCACCCTGAGACTGACTACATAGTGAATTCCTTCCAGGTCAGCCTGAGCTAGAGTGAGACCCTACCTTGGAAAAACAAAACAAAAAAAAACAAAGCCTATGGCTGAGCAGGTCATAAACCCTAGGGGAACAATGCCTACTGTTGCTCTCAAATAAATAAAAATAAACAAAAAATTTAATATTTACTAAATATAATTATTTCTATCATCTCATTAATGCATATGCACTTTTTTGTTTTGTTTAGTTTTTTTTGGTTTTCTAAGGTAGAGTCTCACTCTAGCCCAGGCTGACCTGGAATAAACTATGTAGTCTCCGGGTGGCCTCCAACTCACGGTGATCCTTCTACCTTTGCCTCCTCGGTGCTGGGATTAAAGGCATGTGCCACCACACCCAGATGAAGCACATATACTTTTAACTATTTCTGCTACATGTTTAAACTTGTCCTATAAGAATGCTGTTTCTCAGGCTGGAAAAAGAGCTCAGAGGTTAAGTAGCTTGCCTATGAAGCCTAAGAACTCAGGTTCAATTCCCCAGGACTCACATAAGCCAGATGCACAAGAGGGCACATGAGTCTGGAGTTGGTACTCAGTGACTAGAGGCCCCGGCATGTCCACCACCCCACCCCCATATCTGCCTCTCTCTCACACATATAAATAAATAATAAAAATAACAATAAGGAATTGGGGCGAGCCCCCTGTCCTGCAGGAGAAGAATGACCACCAGATGAAGATCCTTCTTGATCACACTTTATTGGAGAGCCTCTTGGTTAACAGGAAAGCTGATGGCGAGGGGCGAGGGGCGCAGGAGTGTAGCTGCTTTTATAGGGCAGAATACTATGGGGCGCCTGCTGATTGGCTGCCATAGGCTCACCTGCCCACAGGAGCCACGGGATAGGCTTGGGACAAGGTGCGTCAAGCGCATGCGCAACCTCAAGCGAGGTTGGCGCCAAGGCGCTGCCTAAATAAGGAATTGTTTACCTCAAGACTGGCAGGAAGCCAGCGCCATCTTGTAATGGCGTCTGCATTAGCTCCCTACAAGGAATGCTGTTTCTCAAAACTCTACCTTAACCTTTACCTGGGCAATCTTCCTTCTACTGATCTTCCTTCACCCTGACAGCCTTGCTCTTCTTCCTCTTCACCCTCCCCAAAATAACACCACTGCAGAGGCAAAGACTATGTACCTATGTGCTTCCTCTCTCTTAGAGGAATAAAAGTACTTTGTTGGTTTTTTTTTTTTAATTATTTATTTGCAAGCAGACAGAAAGAGAGAGAGAGGAAGAAATGTATTGGGCACACCAGAATCTCTTACAAGTAAACTCCAGATCCATGCACCACTTTGTGCATTTGGCTTTACGTGGGTACTATGAACTCAAACCTAAGCTTCCAGGCTTTACGAGGAAAAGCCTTTAGCCACTGAGCAATCTCCCCAACCCCCAAAAGTACTTTATATTGACCAAATAAATACTTTCTATGACACCATGTAAGCCATTCCGAGGAACCCAAGTTCTAGAGATGCCATACCTTTTAATTATTGAGAAGATTTCTTGTAAGCACTACTCATTTGACTCCTACCACATCTCAAGATTAGTATCAGTTCACTTCTGAAGGAAAGACACCAGGGAGAACCTTTCAACTCCAGTGTCCTGTAGTGAATCTCATCCCTGGGTGCACACTGGGATTATCCAAAGAGGTTTTAAAAGTTAATACCGTCTAGGCCCTAGGCTCACAAAGTCCCAAAATTCCCAAAGAGCAGATTGAACAGCTACCAGATCTTATCTGAGGATGAGACCAAATTAATAAGCAAAAGAAGCATGTTACTGTCTTCCTAAACTGGAACATAAAGGAGCTTATAAGGACTGACATTAAAAATTGCAGGCAACTGAACCAAAAATAAATTTTAGGACATAACTAATGTCTTTGAAAAAAGAACTGGCACTGATGTCAACAAAAATGACGAAACACAGAAAAATCCCTACAAGAATTAAGCATTGTATGGCACTTGAAAGAAATGCACAAAGTGCCAAGTAAGAAAACTTTTCAGAAAGATAAAAACAAAAAACAATAAATAGCATATTGAGCAATTGCTTAAATATGATAGACAACAGTGAATAGCAGCATCCAAGAAGAGGTGCTGGGAAAGACTGAAATGAAAGTCCTGAGAAAGAAGGGACTGACCTAAGCAGACTGCAATGGAATGGCAAGCAAACCTGTATTTGACATGCTTCCATTTCCTCTTATCCATGCAAGAATTTGTATGATAAGCTTTCAACACACAGACACTCCTTCTACACTATTCTGAGAGATCCTCTCTCTCTCATACGCCACATAAAAACATGGAAGTTCTCAAAAGCTGAAATCTACCAGGTATGGTGGCACATGCCTTTAAACCTAGCACTTGGGAGGCTGAGGTAGGAGGATTACCATGAGTTCAAGGCCACTGTGAGACTACATAGTGAATTCCAGGTCAGCTTGAGCTAGAACCCACCTTGATTAAAAAAAAAAAAAAAAAAAAAAAGCTGAAATGCCAAAGTCAAGTAGACTTCAGACACAAGCTCAGGCCTCCCAGACTATGAGTCTAAACCTTTCTATCACATTAACACAAAGAAAGCAGGCACAGAGGACAGACTCAAGGGCATCAGATCCAGAGTAAAATTCTAGAGAAGGCACTGCACTCCAGGCTTTAAAACTAAGATTAAGGAGTTGGGGGGGGGGAGGGATATCACTCTGGATTAATTTAGCAATATACAAGATGGATTAGAAGAGACAGAGGAGAGGCAAGAAAACATGGATCATTTCCATGACAAACTATAAATTAGTGTTGGCGGGGAGGTTGAAACAGGGTCTTACCATTTTAAATTCATGGGCCAACTCACCCCCGGATGTGGGGGGGCACACACCTTTAATCCCAGCACTTGGGAAGCTAAGGTAGGAGGATCTCTGTGAGTGTGAAGGCAGTCTGAGACTATATAATGAATTCCTAGTCTGCCTGTGCTACAGCGAGACCCTACCTCAAAAAACCAAAAATAATAATAATTTAAAATGTTATAAATAATATGGAAACCTACCCAAAACAGAGGGTTTGGGGCTGGAGAGATGGCTTAGCAGTTAACGTGCTTGCCTGTGAAGCCTAAGGACCCAGGTTCTACTCCCCAGAACCCATGTGAGCCAGACACACAAGGTCACACATGCACACAAGGTGGTACAAGTGTCTGGAATTAGATTGCAGTGGCTAGAGGCCCTGGCACACAAATTCTTTCTTGCTCGCTCTCTCTCACGTAAAAAATAATTTTCTACCTCCTCCCTTTGTCTCTCTCTCTCTCTCTCTCAAAAGTAAAATAAAATTGAAAGGATGGATCTGGAAAGGATTATACTAAGTGAGGTAACACAGACCCAGAAAGCCAAATGTCACATGTTCTCTCCTATGTGGATCCTAGCTACAAATGTATATAGTCGTGTGTGAGCTGGAACCAAATATCGGTAGCAAAGGACAGCAAGCTAGAAACAGGCTATAAGGGAAGGAGGAAAGAGAAGGACTTAAGGAGATGGTATTGTATATATTTAAGTAGAGGAACAGATTGCAGGGAGAGAAATGGCCTAAGTGAGGCCAGGGGAAGAGACTGAGTAAGAGAAGGACAGTGGGGAAAGGTCAATCAAAATTCAAGATATTCTGAATAAGACATATGAAAGCCTACTTCTTTGGATAATTGAACATAGCCACAGATTGCTACTAGAAAATTTTCGGTGCAGGGATGGGATAAACTTCCAGTGAGTTGTTGGCCAGGGAGGTCCCTATTGCCTTCAAAACATTACAGGCTATTGCCAAGGCCTTTGGATTCCACGGGTAACAAATGGTAAGACCCTATTGCTGAAGACTTCACATGTCTAGGCAAGAAGGTCACTGAAAGCTGGAAAAAACTGTACTGCATGCAACCCTATAGTAGACAGAAATCATCAGCAGTGAAAGCTGTGGACACTGGAAGCCTCAAGTTTGGCTAGACAGGCCAAATGACCAAAAGGGTACATTAGTGGCATGTCTACTCTAGGGGAAACCAACTGCTCTCTAATTGGTCTGGAGGCCCGCTCTGTGGGAGGGAATACGTGCCAGGTACTAAATACCTAATCAAAAGCCTATGGCAGGGAAGGTCAGGTGCCTTAGGGGTATAAAGCCTGCACTTGTCTGGATAAATGCATATATTATTCTCACCAAACTACTCTGTAAGCACTACACTTAATGTTCATATTCATATATTAATGCTACTCGAACTTTTGGTTAGAGAAGCTTCTCTTTTCAGATGGTGGTGACCACTGGGATGACCCAAAAGGCAACACAGTGCTGAGAAGAAGTGACAGGGGCGTGCTCAACACCAAAACATCTCTATCACACCCTCTAAGGCTCAAGGTCCATTGCAGAAGAGGTGGCAGAAAGAATGTAAGAGCCAAAGGAAGGGTAGGACTCCTGACAATGCAACTGTCCATACAGAAATTGGCCTTGATATCCATGACCTCAGTGTCTAGCAAAACCTACACAAGACCCTCATAATAGGAGAAAAACATGGAGACACTAACAGAAAGAGGGAGGGGACATGATGGACAGCAAAGATGTGAAGGGGAAAACGGGGTGAGGGGCATATGATTTATTCTAAGTACAGAAGTTGTCTATTAAAAAAATTAATGAATCGCAGGGCATGGTGGTGCACGCCTTTAATCCCAGCACTCAGGAGGCAGAGGTAGAAGTATCACCGTGGGTTCGAGGCCACCCTGAGACTACATAGTGAATTCCAAGTCAGCTTGGGCTAGAGCAAGAACCTATCTCAAAAAAAAAAATTTTTAAAATAAATAAAAAGGGGTAAAAAAGATTAGCATCACATGTACATAATCTGAAGCAGAAAGAGCCTAAAGGTTATCACTTCATTTATAACTTTTTTTCTTAGAACAGCTGTGCTTTCACAAATACATGCTATTTCAATGTACTATGATCAAAGTCAATTATTTGGTACAATCATCATTAATATAGCTGTTTATAATAAAATATGATAAAATATGAATTTATTTTACAAAAGAATAAGGGCTGGAGAAACCGCTTGGCAGTTATGGTGCTTGTCTACAAAGCCTAAGAACACTTGTTCAAATCTCCAGTTGCCACATACAGCCAGAGGCAAAGTGACACAAGAGTGCAATGTCACAATGCACACAAGGGGATGCACGTATCTGGAATTCATTCACAGCAGATGAAAGACCCTAGTGCACTCACTCTCTCTCTGCCTCCTTCTCCCAGTCTCTGACTCTCTCCCTCCCCCCCTCCCCACCTCTCAAAAGTAAAATAAATAAAACAAAGGACTGGAAATAGAGCTTGGCAGTTAAGGTGCTTACCAACAAAGCCTAAAGACCCATGTAACCCAAATACACAAGGTCTAGAGTTTGCAGTGGTTAGAGGCTCTGGTATGCCCATTCTTTCCATATGCCTCTTTCTTTCTCTCCCTAATCAATAAAAATAAATAAAATATTTCATTAAATAATTTTTAAAAGATGGTTTAGGTAGAAGTACGCTCTGGAGGTGGGTAATATTGTACCCAGAAGCCATAGATTGTTCTTGGAAAATTTTCAGTGCCAGGAGTGGGATGCCTTCCAGCAAGTTGTTGGCTAAAGTTTCCTGATGCCCTCAAAACATTTAAGAGGTTATTACCAAGGCTTTTGGTTGCCCACCAGAACTAGATGGTAAGACCCTTTATCACTGAAGACTACACATGCTTGGGCTGCAGGTCACTAACAAATAAAGCTGCAGCTGAGCTGGAAACCTCCTCACTGTTGACTAGCTGTCAGAATGCTGTAATAGCATGCAGCTATTTGGAGAAGTCATCAATGGTGTTAACCAGCAGGGCTGGCCAACCAGGTAAAGTGTACCACATGGTGCAGTGGTGGCAAGTCTGTTATGGAGAAAACTACTGTTCTCTAATTGGACTTAAGGCCTGCTCCATGGAAGGGAATTCCTGCCTGCTACTGAAAACCTAATCAAAACCCTATGGCATGGAAGGTTATAAGCCCTATAGGGGAAACTACTACCATTGTCTAAAAACATATATTTTGCCCACCAAACTGCATTCTTAAACACTTGTGTTTATGTCCATATATTAATGTTACTTTCACTTTTGGTCAAAGAAACTTCTCTTTTCAGATGGTAGTGACCACTGGGGTGACTCAAAACTCACCCTAGTATTGAGAAGAAATGTCAGTGAAGTGTTTGGGAGTACATGAGATATCTCTATCACACCCTCCAAGGCTCAGTGACCACTGTCGAAGAGGTGGCAGAATGAATATAAGAGCCAAAGGAAGGGGAAGACTGCTTAGAATGCTACCATCAAAACACAAAGTGGCCTTGATATTCACCACCTCACAGTGGTTGACACTACCTACCTATAAAAGGGGGGGGGGGAAATGATGACATCCAAATACAAGTGGGACTAGTTGGAAAGAAGAGATTTAGTACAAGTAGGATTTGGGAGGGTTGTTATCTAAATTTGTGGAAGTTGCCATAAAAAGTTTAAGAAATACATTTAAACCAAGTGTAGTAGTATAAACCTTTAATCCCAGCATTTAGGATGCTGAGGTGGGAGGATCATGGTGAGTTTTAGGTTAGTGTTGGCTAGACTGATACCCTACCTTGAAATATATAAATATATATATATATATATATATATATATATATACACACATATGTGTATATATATATACACACACATATATACATACATGAGAATTTATATACATATATATATGTGTATGTGTGTGTGTATGATGTATGTGTATGTATGTATGTGTGTATATATACATACATATATATATATATATATATATATATATATATATGCATGCTAATAGGCAGAGCTGAGCATGGTAGTGCACCTACTGGAGAGACAGAAGTAGACAGAAGCAGGGGGATATCTGTGAGTTCAAGGCCAGCATTGACTACAGAGTAAGTTCCAGAGTCTAGGCTAAGTGAACCCCTTCCTTAGAAACCTCCCTCCCAAAAAACTTTCCAGGCATGATGGCTCACACCTATAATCCCAGAATCTAGGAGGATGAGGTAGGAGTATCACCATGGGTTCAAGGCTAGCCTGAACTACGAATTCTAGGTTAGCCTGAGCTAGAATGAGTCTACCTCAAAAGAAAAAAAATTAATAAAAATTACTTTTCCTGTGAGCCCATTGTATTTCATTAAACTCTTAGCACAAGATTCCTGATTTCTGATAAGTGATCAATTAAATGAAATTATACTGGTAGATAAAAATTTCAGATGTTTGTCTAAATACAATTTTTTTGCTTGTTTTTTGAGGCAGGGTCTCCCTCGAGCCCAGACTGACTTGGAATTCACTACATAGTCTTAGGGTGACCATGAACTCACAGCGATACACCTTCCCTGGCTTCTTGGTGCATGCCTTTAATCCCAGCACTCAGGAGGCAGAAGTAGATCACCATAAGTTTGAGGCCACCCTGAGACTCCATACTGAATCCCAGGTCAGCCTGAGCTAGAGAGTCTACCTTGAAAACACCAAAAAAAAAAAAAAAAGGCATGCACCACCACACCCAGCTATATATAATTTTTATAAATTTAATTCTGTATGGAGCTTATGGTCTCAACTGGCCAGCCTTCTTTCATTATGCTACCTCCCATTTCACCTAAAAATGGATATTTCATTAACTGCCATAATGGGTGGCTTTTCTAATCAAGAACCCAAATGCTTATGATTTAAGCGTGTGCAAAGTCCACTACGCTTCAAACCCTCCCTTTATCTTCTCACCTAACCTCCTGTTCTCTCCAAAGACATCATTCTTGCCTCAGTGTGCCAGAGTCAGAGTAACACATTCTACCCTACAGCTAAGTAACTCTTCCTGTTATTCAACTTCCAATCACACATCAAGGTCCTGCTCAAAATCTATCATTTTCTGAAAACCCAATTATCAGAACCTACAGCATTTCAGATTTTAAGATAGTATCACAAAGACAACATGTGACTTTTATCTGTCTTGTGTTTTTTTTTGTTTGTTTTTTGGTTTTTTTTTTTTTTGGTTTTTCGAGGTAGTGTCTCACTCTAGCCCAGGCTGACCTGGGATTCACTATGGAGTCTCAGGATGGCCTCAAACTCATAGTGATACTCCTATCTCTGACTCACGAGTGCTGGGATTAAAGGCGTGCACCAGCTTCTGTGTATGTTTTTAAACAAAATTTTATTCTACTGACAACATTTAAAAACTGATAGAAATTTTTAAAAATAGTATTTCCAACCGTTTTTGAACAAATCAGATATCTGGCAACACTAAGATACTCACACAAACCCAATTGTAGCTGAGTAGCAGCTGACTCATTCCACAATTCTTTACATAGTCACTAATGTCAATCAATAGCTTGACCTCTGAAAATGCACTTTCAGCACCTGCAATCACTCAAAGAACAAAAGGCCTGTTTTATACTAGCAATTGTATTAAGGAGAATTCCAAAGATAAACAAGACATATATCCCTTCTCCTCCCACATAGAGCCTAACTGACCTGGGAAGATAAAACAAGCAACTAAGATACCTGTGCTAAAAGGGAGGTAGAGGACACTTAAAGAGAACAAGGATACCTAACTATATGAGGTAAGGCTGAGGCAGGAGAATCACCCATCCCAAGCCAGGCTGGGATGCACTGGTTCAAAAACTAAATAAAGCCAGGTGTGGTGATGCAGGCTTTAATCCCAGCACTCAGGGGGCTGAGGGAGGAAGAATGCTCTAGGTTCAAGACCAGCCTGAGCTAGAGAGACACTACCTCAAAATAAATAAATAAGCCAGGAATGGTGGCACACACCTTCAGTCCCTGTACTTGGGAAGCTGAGGTAGAAAGATCACAGTGAGTTCACAGGCAGCGCGGGGCTACACAGTATGAGTTCCTAGTCAGCCTGAGCTAGAGTGAGACCCTGCCTAAGTAAATAAACTAATAACTAACAGCTAACAGGAGCAGAAACTATAGAAAGAGGTAGGAAGAAGCAGGAAATCAAATGTACTAAAGAGAGAAAGGAGACTTTGCTAGGAGAAAAAGTATATTAAGGAAGTAAAGTCAGTATGGTATGTTTGGAGCCATGGCCAATCTTAAGCATAGATTTCAGAAAAAAAAAGGGGGGGGGGGTTGCTTAGCCCCGGTTGGTGAAGCATGCCTTTAATCCCAGCATGGGAAGCTGAGGTAGAAGAATCACTGTGAGTTGGAAGCCAGCCTGAATGAGACTACATAGTGAATTCCAGGTCAGCCTGTACTACAGTGAGACCCTACCTCAAAAAGCAAAACCAAATAAGAAAAAAAAATAGATTTTTTTTAAAGGAGGGGGTAACACGAAAGGTAAAGTCCATGTTAGTAAATATCAGAAAATGAAAGAATTTCATTAAAGGCTGAATATGTGAAAGAGTGTTAGGCAGACAATAGAGGTTTCAGAGAGCCCAGCTGGCATGCGGAATGAAATGAGGAAACGTGTTATCCTAAATCAGGGGAGAGGAAGCACAAAACTGCATTAGGAAGATATAGCAAAAAAGACCAAAGGGGCTTACATCTTGGGCGATAGCCAAGGACAACGGGGATTTGAAGCATGGCTGGCCACAAGTTTGCCAAGTGAATTAGTCCCAGCAGTCCTTTGGTGGACGCCAAGACATTAATGCCTCTCAAAATTCAGCTGTACCCCGGATGGATTGCATTTCCGTCCCTCTAGAAGACATCGGCTTCAGTCTGGATTGATTGTGCAGGCTCCAGGGCAGGCTCTGGGTTCCAGGCTGCTGGCACGCAGGCTCCTAGGGAGTTAGAGGCCTGATCTGTATGTGCTGGTGGATAGAAGTTAAGTTTAAACTACCATGCATTATTATCTGATTTCTCTTTAAGAATGATGGGTCTGTAACGACCTCTTAGAGGAAAAGTGAGCGTTCATTCTAGATTTACAGAAAGAAAAATGTGCCAAGAAGTTTAACATCTGTGTCTACCAATACTCAAGATGGGTTGCTGTGAATCCAACTCTCCCTTACGTTAGCTTTATGTCCCCAATTACACCGAACTCTCCGCCAGGAAGAGAACTGTTTTTGCACTTTTTTCAGTCTCTCAAACTGCTTGTTAATAGTGAGATGGGTAGGTCGAACACAGTCAATAAACTACTGACTTTCTGACGGACTTCGAGTCACTGCAGTTATCTAGTATTTTTTTTTCATACTAACGTAACGAGAAGCCGACCCTCTATCTTAAAGTCGACACTTTATACCAAAATCCAGTGCGTCTGTCCACGCTCAACCGCGAGGGCAAAACTGATCACCATTCAGATGCAGGAGACTGGTTCTGCCGCGGAAAAAGCCCACCCGTCCCCCGAGTGTGGCAGCCCCGCAGTTCACCAGCCCCTTCCACCTCTCGGGAAAGTAAAACGCGCTCACCAACTCTCGGTCGCCGGGAAAACCCGCGAATGTGGTCCTACGCCTGCAGCCACGATCCTAGAGGGGCACTTCCGGCGCGCGCGTGACGTCACTGCACGCGCCAGGCTCGGCCCGTAGGTCTCCCGGGAGGCGCCGCCGCTGCTGCTGTCTCCTGACCGGCGCCTGCCTGCCTGCCTGGGTTCCGGATGCCGACGTCGCCGAGTCGGCCGAGAACTTGTCGGGCTTGAGCCCCAGCCGGCCTGGCTCGCGCTCCTCGGCCCCACTGAAGGTAAACTCCCCTGCGCTGCGGCCTTGCTCCCGATCCGCCACCAAAGCGACTTGCCGTCCTCTACCTCCCTTTTAGCACAGGTATCTTAGTTGCTTGTTTTATCTTCCCAGGTCAGTTAGGCTCTGTGTGGAAGAGTCAGGTCACCTGCCTTCGCCCTTCTCAGCCAAACGCCCACCCTCACCTGCTGTCTTACTTGAGAAAGTAGTGAAAAGCGACTTACTGGGGCTGACTTCCGGAGATTTTCCTGTCCTCAAAATACCAAGCCTGAATTGAGCATTTTTTAAAATTTATTGGCAAGCAGAGAGAGTATGTGCGTGCCAGGGCCTCTAGCCAGTACAAACGAACCCCAGATGCATGTGCAGTTTTATGCATCTGCCTTTACGTGAGTGCTGAGGAATCGAAACCGGGTTGTTAGCCTTTGCAGGCAAGCACCTTTAACACTGAGCCATCGCTCCAGCCCACTAATTAATCAGTTTTTCCACTACTTCATCTATTGACATCCCTTCGTTAATCCTGATAGCCCATACTCCCGTCTCAAATACAAGCACACGTGCTTTTTTCTTTTCTTTTCTTTTTTTTGTTGCTTTTTCGACGTAGGTTCTCACTTTAGCCCAGGCTGACCTGGAATTCACTCTGTAGTCTCAGGGTGGCCTCGAACTCCTGGCGATCCTCCTACCTCTGCCTCCCAAGTGCTGGTATCAAAGACGTGCACCACCATGCCCGGCTGAACACGTACTTTTTATATCTTAAATTTAATTTTGTTAATGTAATGTCCAGGAGTAATTTGCTGAATTTGTAAAATAAGCTGTGAAATTAATTACAGATTTCATTTATACACATACAGGTTATTACCCCTTCAAAGCTCTCCACATGTTATTGTAATAAAATGTATCATCTTGGAATTTGGTTATGCACAAAATTAAGGATTGGAAAGAACATCACATTGTCAAAATGTGGACACAAGAGAACAAGAGTTCAACACAAAACAGGGCTACATGAGAACCTGTCTCAAAAACAG
Organism: Jaculus jaculus; assembly: GCF_020740685.1. Lineage (NCBI taxonomy): Eukaryota > Metazoa > Chordata > Mammalia > Rodentia > Dipodidae > Jaculus > Jaculus jaculus. Next base: position 83,571,609 of record NC_059107.1, on the reverse strand, counting down.
AAAGTACTAGTTTAAAAAATTGGCTAAGGCTTTGAGATGGGTGGGCAAGTTGTAAACAGTTGGAAAGCATGTTCTTGCTTTTAGCCTCAGAAGAAGTTGAGAATGGCTGCAGGAATTCTCTATCTTTTTTGAATTCTCCTTTTTGTACACAAACATAGCCCAGCTCTGAAAGTGCTGCAGACTCCTCTTGAAAGCCAGACCATGAAAACTTGAGTGTTGGCTTGAATGTGCTCATTCACCCACCACCTGGACTCACCTCTAATCTCTTTAGATGTAGGGAAGGTATAAATCTGTCATAATTCAATCACTGACTCCCAGTATTGGGTTTAAATTCCTAATGGGTGGCTTTGTTTTTCATTTAGAAATGAGTGGTGGCTTGGCTCCCAGTAAGAGCACAGTTTATGTATCCAACTTGCCTTTCTCCCTAACAAACAACGACTTGTACCGGGTAAGTTTCATTATCAGTGTGCATAACTGCTGAATTCTGTGTTTGCAATACAAACTAGCTTAGCAAATATTCTTCCTGGCCAAATTTTTACTAAATATAATGCACTTAACCCATCAAATCCAAAAACATATTCTGCAAGCATGAATAAGTGAAAAAGTTAAAAATTTTCATTTCCAAAGATAATATATAGTGCTCTTAATACAGTTGCTGTTACAAATAATCCAATGTGGTGGAGCAATCCCAGCAAAAGGATCATGAGTTCAAATCAGCTGGAACTACGTTGCAAGACACTGTTTAAAAAAAAAAAAGTAGGGGGTATAGGTAGTAACATAGTGCTAGAGCACCTGTACTCCCCAGCACTTGGGAGGCTAAGGCAAAAGGATCTTGAGTTCCAGGCTAAGACGACTCTTATCTCAAAAAAAAGGGGGGGGGGTGCAAAGGAGAAAAGATAAAGCAGAACATAAATATTAAAAGGTGACTTAGGGGCTAAAATTGTGGCTCAGTTGGCAGTGTTTGTCAAGCATGCACAAAGCCCTGGGGTTGATCCCTAGAGCTACATAAGTGTGGCACATGCCTGTCATCTCAGCACTTGGAAAGAAAAGACATGGTCTGCAGTTAAAGTCATCCTCAGATTCTTAGTTTGAGTCCAGACTGGGATACATGAGACCCTATCTCAAACAAACAAACAAAAATTAGGCTACTTAAATATAAAACTGAAGCAAGTGAGAGGCAGCTATATAAATATTTAAAAGACAAGTATTCAAAAAAGGAAAGTTAAACATAGTTAAATCCACTCTAAGATTGCTTTTCAAGCCTCATAAGGTAAAGGCTTCAGTGAGTGGAATGAAAAACCATTAGAAAGTATTTCATAAGAGCTGGGCATAGTGGCCCATACCTTTTTTTGTGTGTTTGTTTTGTTTTGTTTTGTTTTGTTTTGTTTTGTTTTGTTTTGTTTTGTTTTTCGAAGTAGGGTTTCATTCTAGCTCTGGTTGACCTGGAATTCACTTTGTAATCTCAGGGTGGCCTCGAACTCATGCAGTCCTCCTACCTCTGCTTCCCAAGTGCTGGGATTAAAGGCATGCACCACCACGCCCAGCTCATAGTGGCCCACACCTTTAATCCCAGCACTCTTTTGAAGCAGAGGTAGGAGAATCCTTATGAGTTCAAGGCTAGCCTGGGACTAAAGAGAGAATTTCACATCAGCACTTGGTTGGCATTGGTAGGAGGATTGCTGTGAGTTTGAGGCCACCAAACTACATAGTAAATTCCAGGTCAGCCTGAGCTAGAGTAAGACCATACCTCAAAAAAAAAAAAACAAGGAAGGAAGGAAGAGAAGAAAACTATACTGGCCTGAGGAGATGGCTCAGTCTGCTAAAGTGTGTGCATGGGCAAATACATGGATCTGAGTTTGAATCCGAGGTCCTGCATAAAAGCTGAGTGCTGTAGCACATACCTGTAATTCCAGGACTGGGAAGACGGAGACAGGAGAATCCCTGTGCTTGCTGGCTAACTAGCTTAACTGAATTGGTGAACTCCAGGCTCAGTAGAGAGACTTTGTCTCAAAAAAAAAATAAGATGAAGCATGCCTTTAATCCCAGCACTCAGGAGGCAAAGGTAGGGAGATTGCCATGAGTTCGAGGCCACCTTGAGACTCCATAGTGAATTCCTGGTCAGCCTGAACTAGAGTGAGGCTCTACCTCAGAAAACCAAAAAAAGAAAAAATAAGTTGAAGAACAATTGAGCAAGACATCAGACTTCAACCTCTGGCCTCCACATGCACACATAAGTGGGGGGAAGTAAGAGAGAAAGATAAAGAAAGGAAGGAAGGACAGGACAGGATAACTGGACTGGCCCTCTGAATTACTATTGATAACACTACATTTAAACTCATTACAGCATTATGAAGCTAATCATAGAACTCAAATTTATGATTAGACCGTATGTGTTAACATCTTCTAAAACCCTTTTCTAAGAAACATCACATTATCAATGATATCCATAAGTAGGGATGAACTGGAACCATGGAAATAGATGGGATTGCTTAAGGTAAAGGTGTAGGAGTAAAAAGGAAGAAAGGGCCACCCACATTTGATTGCCAGAGGATAGAAACCTTCAGAAATAAAAAAGTGTTTTTTTTTTTTATACATGAGACATATGTTCTTACTGTGTATACTTGCCTCAAACACATGATCTGAGTGTTGGAATTACTGACTGGAAATGGATTTTTCATTATAGATGGTTTTTTTTGTTTTATAAGCAGTCTGGGGTCTATATTAAACAGTGATGGCTTCCACCATGGATATAGGTAGAAATAGCAATGCTCCACATCATTGACATTTGAAGCACAAAGTTTTACTGGAGCTATGATAGATTTGATAGTAGTCATGGCCCTACTTTAGGAACACAGCTATTATCCAATATATGTGCCTAGATCTCCTACACATGTTGGATGTTTTTGTTGTTGTTGTTTTGCTCTGACTACTCCCTTGTACGGTATTTAGGAACTGAGGCAAAGAAGTGTGATTCCAATCACAATATTACTCTAGTCACATAGAAAATATTTATTTGCAAAGCCAGGTGTGGTGGCGCACACCTTTAATCTCAGCGCACAGGAAGCAGAGGTAGGAGGATCACCATAAGTTCAAGGCCACCCTGAGACTACATAATTAGTTCTAGGTCAGCCTGAGCAAGGCCCTACCTCGGAAAACCAAAAAAAGAAGGAAGAAAGAGAGAAAAGAAAATTTTTATTTGGTTTGTTGAATCAAGGTCTTACTGTATAGCCCAGGCTGGCCTCTAAGTTATAATCCTCCTAACTCAGGCTTCTAGTTGTCTAGCCTGTTTTACAGACTGAAAAAAATTTAAGTGTATAAAACCTAAAAAAAAAATTGTATTACTTTAAATTATAAATTTTACTGGTCTTTTGTTTCAGATATTTTCCAAGTATGGCAAAGTTGTGAAGTAAGTATTCATATTACATGATACTTGATATAGTGAAAAAGTTAAGTACTGTTATTAACATTTTAAAATATATTTCAAATGGATGGACCTGGAAAGAATTATACTAAGTGAGGTAACCCAGGCCCAGAAAGCCAAGTGCCACATGTTCTCTCTCATATGTGGATCCTAGCTACAGATGATTGGGCTTCTGCATAAAATATATTTCAGCTATTTTTTTTTTTTTTTTGAGGTAGGGTTTCACTCTAGCCCAGGCTAACCTGGAATTCACTATGGAGTTTCAGGGTGGCCCTGCCTCCCAAGTACTGGGATTAAAGGCATGTGCCACCATCCCCAACTCTGTTTCAGCTATTTTTCTATGTATGTAAATATATGTGCAAATTCTGAGACTTTCATGCTTTCTTTTTAATGCTATTATATCATAAATGGTATTCTATGTACTATAAGCGTTTGATAGTTTCAGGGCCTGGAGGGATGGCTCAGCAATTAGATGGCCAGGAGGGAGATGGTTTCCCTCTCAGTTACCACATAGTATCCTGATATCCTGTGACCACAGCCTGTGGTGTCTTCAGTAATAGGGACCTACCTTTTTTTTTTTTTTTCATTTTGTGTCAATTTAAATAATAAAAAGGGCACAAGAGTAAAAGACTTGATATTTCATTTATATTGCATATAAGCTAACCAAGCTGGACATGAAGGATAAATTCGAAAACAGATTCATTTTACTTATTTTTCTATGGCTTTTCTTCGATCAAATTTGCTTTTCAAATAAGGCTGAGGGGATGGAGAGATGGCTTAGTAGTTAAGGCACTTGCCTGCAAAGCCAAAGGGCCCAGGTTCGATTCTCCAGGACCCACGTAAGCCAGATTCAGAAGATGGAACATGCATCTGGAGTTCGTTTGCAGTGGCTGGATGCCCTGGTGTACCTATTCTTTCTCTCTCCCTCCCTCCCTCCCTCCCTCCCTCTCTTTCTCTCTCTCTCTCTGTCCCTCCCTCTCTCTCCCTCTTTATCTTTCAAATAAATAAATAAGAATAAAATATTTTTAAAAATAAGGCTGAGGTATAGTATACTGGCAAAAGTAAAAGGCAAACAATAGTATCAAAGTAACAGATACCTAAAACCAAAACCAAGTCAGAAAAACATCATATATAACCATTTTTCAGATTAAAGCCACAGGAGATAAGCTACTGCTAAATCATAATCATTTTAGTGGTATGTGTCAACTTTGCAATATCATAATTTGTGAGGTAAAATTCATGTCAAAAAAGGAAAGGGAGGAGAGGAGAAGTCAGTTCACATTGTTGATAGAAATCACCCAACCAAGAGCAGCTTGTGGAATAAAAAAGAGGTTTATTTTGGCTTACAGGGTCAAGGGGAAGCTCCATGATGGCAGGGGAAAACGATGGCATGAGTAGAGGGTAGACATCACCCCCTGGCCAACATCAAGTGGACAACAACAACTGGAGAGTGGCAAACACTGGCATGGAGAAACTGGCTATAATACCCATAAGCAGGCCCCCCGACAATACACTGCCTCCAGGAGGTATTAATTCCCAAATCTCCATCAGCTGGGAACCTAGCATTCAGAACATCTAAGTTTATGGGGCCACCTGGATCAAACTACCACATTCTGCCACTGGCCCCCATAAACTGATGATTACACGTGATATAAAATGCAATGCATTCATTCAACTTTAAAATTTTCCATAGTCCAATATCTTTTAACTGCACCATAGTACAAAAAATAACCTCAAAAAACCCATAATGGCACAGAGTAAGCATGCGCACTACAAACGATGGCATTAGGCATAGCAGGGAAATACTCAACCAATACAAGATTTACAACCAAGGCAAACATCAAACTCAGTGGCTTCAAGTCCAACAACTCTAGTTAGTGACAAATCTCCAAGTCCAATAATTCTAAGCAGCAAATCTCTGGCATTCCAATTCTGCCCCTCCAGCTAGACTACTCACAGTCCTGGAAAATGTCACTGGTGCTGGCAGCTCTTCTTAGCAGCCATCTCCTGGTCCCATCATCTCTACTGGGTCTCTCCACTGCAATCCACGGTTCATCATCATGGCCCCATGTAGTCTTCATGCAAGCATCCAGCAAACCTACTTCACACCATCCATGGCCATTTCCAATACACAAAACCATGTTGTAAACTCAGTGACCCTCTCTTTCCTGAATTTCTTATACTCCACAATACCAGGTAGGGTGCCAGTGTGTTAATCCAGTGGGGAATAAAGCAGACTTTGAAAGAACAGGACACTCTTTGAGCACTCAGGCCCCTTCAAAAGAGTCGACAGTCTTCCTGTTGCCCCAGTGCAGGTCAGCTGTCCCGATCTCATTAGTTGTTATCTCTCAAACAATTTGCAGGTGAACGGGCAGCAGTTTAGGCCCAAAGATTTCATTTTTTCTGTGCCATGTTCCTTTGCTCACACCATTTATACGTAAAGCAACCCTACACAACTTCTCAGGACATGACCATAACAGCAAGCTTCTCACACAAACTGCTAGCCAAGTCCAAGCAAAGCTCTTTCTCACCCCCATAAGCCAAACCTCATAGTCCATAGTTCTTACTGCAGTCAGGTCCTTCAACTCTGACCAGCATAGTCCATCAAGCTGTACTTACAGCACTGCAAGTCATCTCTTGGGCCAAGATTTCAAGTCCTTCTACATACCTCTTGAAAATCAGCTTCAAAAATCAGCCAAAGCCACACAGGTTTCTAGCAGCAATCCCACTCCTCGGTACCAATTTACTGTTTTAGTCAGGTTCTCATTGCTGGTAGAAATCACCCAACCAAGAGCAGCTTGTGGGAAAAAGGTTTATTTTGGCTTACAGACTCAAGGGGACACTCCGTGATGGCAGGGAAAATAATGGCATGATTAGAGGGTGGACACCACTCCCTGGCCAACATAGGGTGTACTGTAGCAACAGGAGAGTGTGCCAATTATTATTCCCAATAAAAATTTGACCTTGAGATTCACTTTTAGCCAACTCGGGAGAACCATCCTGGATGCAATTACTGTCATTCATTTGGTAGTTTTCTATTTGGCTCTCATCGACGTTACAACCATCATTTTCAATTTTTATATTACTTACCAAGTTGGTAAGGTTCCATGTTGCCCAAAAGCTGGCAATTTTTTGGTCCCGTGATAAAGGCAGATGAAATGGTTTTCTATTGTTATAGCCTACAACTACAGACTGGAGCTTCTGGTTTAATGGTTAAGTCTAAGGCATCTTTAATAAAATGTCGGCAAGTTTAAACAACCTCACTTAATTTGAAAGTAGCGGGCTACTGTCATCACTTCAATGGCATTTTGGCTTGTGAGCAGCAGGTTACCAGAATACAAGAAGTCCAAGATGAGTGGGGAAAAAAAAAAAACACCTTGAACTGCAGCAATAACTAGCTGAGTAGTATTGTTTTGGTTAAGGCTTTCTTTGTTTAAACACAATATAAAATCTTAAAGAAGCGGCTGCCTACAGCCAGGATGTTCTTATGGGTCTTACCTTTTAGCTCTGGCAGGTAATCAAGTGTTTTAGCAATGGCCTACATTCTTTGAGGAACCTCATGGATCTCCCTGGCCAACAGGTCACTGTGGGGGGGTTAACCTGATTCTGGATCTGGGATTTACTGGCCAAAGCCCATGGTTTTAAGGATAAGTTTCTTCCACTTTCTGCAGGGCACTTCTGTCCAGACAATCCCTCCTCCCCCTTTATTGGTGGTTATATCTTGTAGAATACTAGCCAGAAGGAGGACTTTTGTGGAACTGATTCAGGTTTTGTATAATTCCCTTCCCTACCCCTCCAAGGCTGTCCCACCCCTATATTCTGTCCTTAACAAATATCCCCTCCTCTCTCAGTTTCTTCTCTCTTCTGCTGTCATTCTAGTTTTATGCCCATAATCCCTGATGCTTACTGCCATTTACACTCATCTCCAATTGATCCCAGTTAGGATCACAGCATCATGGTAGCTAGTCAACAGGGAGGAAGTTTCCACTCAGCTCCAACTTGATTTCTCAGTGACCTACAGCCCAAGCAAAACCTACCATTTTAATTTAATTTAATTGCAAGAGAGAATGGGCACGCCAGGACCTCTAGCCATTACAGACTCCAGATGGATGTGTAATTTTGTCCATTGGGCTTTATGTGGGAACTGGGTACTCAAACCCAGGTCATTAGGTTTTGAAAGCAAGCACCTTAACCTCTGAGCCATCTCTCCAGCCCATAGACATGGTTTTTAAGCTATACTAGATGGCATGTGGTTAACAAGGACTTTAGGTCTAGAGATGTTGAAAGGACCAGGAAAAGAGCAAGCTTTGTACTCCTCTCACCCTCGCAGTATCTCAGGTGCATTGTGGTTCTTTAAAGCAGACAGTTTGTTTCTAATATATTAGGAAAATGTTTTAGCAAATCATTTTGCTTTTTGTGTAGAAGAAACTGCTTCCCGTATGTTTGGGGATTTTTTTTTTTGTTCTTTTCGCAGAGTCAGGGAATTAGAAGAAAAGAGAAATAAATGTTCCTATTCATCAACATGCCATTGTCCTTGCCATGTCTTCATTTTACCCTTTCAAACTCTGACTAACTCCAGGTTGTAGCTATGCTCAGTTGTACTGTCAGTTTCCCACTCCCCTTCTTGTTATCCTGTATATGACTTTGAAGAGAAAGCTGGTTGTCTGTTAATTTCTCTTATTTTGTATATGTTTTATTATTATTTTAGTGGTATGGGAAATTGAACCCAGGACCTTGACATGTTATGCAAGTATACCACCAGAGCCATATCCCAACACTAATTATTATTTAACCCTTTTTTAAAAAACTTGAGTTCCCTAATTATTAATATTTGTTGCTTGTTTCTACTTTATCTTTTAAATATTTTATTTATTTGAGAAAGAGGCAGAGAGAGAGAATGGGCACACCAAGGCCTTCTACCACTGCAAATGAACTCCAGACACATGCACCACTTTATGTGCCTGGCTTTATGTAGATATTAGGGAAATGAACCCCAGCCATAAGGCTTGCAAGTCAGTGAGCCATCTCTGCAGCCCATCTACCTTGGATTTTTGTTGTTGTTGTTGAATTTGAAAGCGGCACAGAGGGAGGTAGAGAATATGGGCACAACACCAGGACCTCCAGCTACTGTAAATGAACTCCAGATACATGTGCCACCTTGTGCATCTGGTTTACATGGGTCCTGGAGAATTGAACATGGGTCCTTTGGCTTTGCAGGAAATTGCTTTAAATGCTAAGCCATCTCTCGAGCCCAGTTTTTTAACTTATTTTTTATTATTAATTATGGACATACTCAGTGTATAAACAGCACATGTTGGTACCATCCTTACCCTCATCCCTGCCCCCCCCCCCTCCAAAGGGACCCTCCTTATTGGAGATTCCATGGGGAATGTGGGTCATGCATTGTGAGAGTAGCCATCAGTTATGGGGAAGAGGCAATGTCTCTGTGTGTAATGTCCCAACTTGTGCCTCTAACAATCTTTCCACCCCCTCCTCTATGAATTTCCCTGAGCCGTGTTGGGTTCGTTTCAGGTCTACATCAGTGATGGGCTCTTGGGAGCCTCTGTGTCTCTGGATCTCTGATTTAGTAGGAGTTAAGTGTCATCTGTGTCTATCTCCTACACTCTTGTGCTGATATCAGGTTCATCAAGAAAGCAGCACTCCTGCTTATTTCCTGCTTTCAGCTAGGGCCCTAGTAAAGTGCAACACAGCCCAGTTTTTTGGTTTTGTTTTTAATTTATTTATTTACAAGTGGGGGGAGGGACAGAAAGGCAGAAAATGGGCACACTAGGGCCTCTTGCCTTTGCACACAAACTAGATGCATGTGCCACTTTGTGCATCTAGCTTATGTCCGTACTGGGGAATTGAACCCACGCCAGCAGGCATTACAAACACACACCTTTAACCACTGAGCCATCTCTGAAAGTGGGATTTACTTTAAATTTATTTGACAGAGAAAGTGGATGAAGAGAATGGGCATGCAGGTCCTCCAGCCAGTGCATACGAACTCCAGATGGGTGTGCCTCTTGTGCATCTGGCTAACATGGGTCCGGTGGAATTGAACCGGGGTCCTTTGGCATTGCAGGCATACACCTTAACCACTAAACTATTCCTCCAGCCCCAGAGGTGTTTTTGTTGGTTTGTTTGTTTGTTTTTCCCCTTAGTTTTAACTGGCTTTTTGTTTCTGCTTTAAGGGTTACTATAATGAAAGACAAAGATACCAGGAAGAGTAAAGGGGTTGCATTTATTTTATTCTTGGATAAAGACTCTGCACAAAACTGTACAAGAGCAATAAACAACAAGCAGGTAAGCCATTCCTGCTCACCAAGTTTTTTGTTTGTTTGTTTGTTTGTTTGTTTGTTTGTTTGTTTGTTTGTTTAAGGAGAGAGAAAGAGAATGGATATTCCAGGTCCTCCAGCCACTATCCATATGCATGTGCCACTGTGCATCTGGCTTTATGTGTGTATGTGTGTACTGGGGAATTTAACTCAGGTCATTAGGATTTGCAGACAAGGGCCTTTAATGCTGAGCCATCTCTCCAACCTCACCAAGATTTTTAACCCAAAAGCTTTTGTGCCCATCTTGATCAAAAAATGCAACGATATACTAGTTGGTCAGGTCTTCTGAATGTCAGTCATTTGGAGGGCTATCTGACTTACAGAGAAAAAAGATGTCAGTGTTCTAGGTTCCCAAAACATTGGTAGAATCTAAGAAAATAACTATTATAGCATAGAATATATCATACCTACTTATTAGCATGATCCAAAAAATAAAGTGGAATTGAAACTTCGAGGAAATAGCATCAAGTAACTAGTTTTCCCTTTATATTGACATTTCTCTCCTATCTAGTTATTTGGTAGAGTGATAAAAGCGAGTATTGCTATTGACAATGGAAGAGCTGCTGAATTCATCCGCAGGAGAAACTACTTTGATAAATCTAAATGCTATGAATGTGGGGTGAGTAAACCTAAAATTTGAACTCTTCCATAGTTTAAGGCATTTGCTATATTAGTCTTCTTTTTTTTAATTTTTTTAAATTTATTTATCTGAGAGCATCAGACAAAGAGACAGATAGAGAGAATGGGCACACTAGGGCCCCTAGTCACTGCAAAGAACTCCAGATGTATGCACCACCTTGTGCATCTGGCTTACATGCGTCCTGGGGAATTGAGCCTTGTCCTTAGGCTTAGCCCTGTATTAGTCTTCCATTTGTTGCCATCAAAATTTATTTTATGGGCTGGAGAGATGGCTTAGCGGTTAAGCGCTTGCCTGTGAAGCCTAAGGACCCCGGTTCGAGGCTCAGTTCCCCAGGTCCCACGTTAGCTAGATGCACAAGGGGGCGCACGCATCTGGAGTTCATTTGCAGAGGCTGGAAGCCCTGGCGTGCCCATTCTCTCTCTCCCTCTATCTGTCTTTCTCTCTGTGTCTGTCGCTTTCAAATAAATAAATAAAAATTTTTTTAAAAAATTTATTTTTGGGGGGGTTGTCTTTGTTTTCAAGTTTTTTATTAGCAGATATTAGTTATACATAATAATGTGTTTCACTATGACATTTTCATACATGTATATGATGTATTAAATAATATTCATCTTCCATTGCCTTTTCTATTTCCAACGATCTTTTACCTCTTTCCAGATAGTTCGCCTTCTCCTTTCCTGAGGGGGTTGGGGAGGAAGGGGGAGAATGTATGTGTGTCAGAATTTAATTAGGGTTTCTTACAGGAACATGGATAAGGGATTATATACAAGAACATAGACAATTGACCAGGTGCTGCACCACTGAAGAAAATGTCTCCCTCACCCAGCATTATTAACTGCCTTTAAATCCCTTAATCTTTTGAGATAGGGTTTCATATAGCCCAGGCTGGCCTCAAACTTCCTACCTTGAACTTTTGATGTTCCTGCCTCTACTTTCCTGGTGCTAGCATTACAGGCATGCTCCCGCAAGCCTTGTACATCTGGTTTATGTGGGTTGGGGAGTTGTACCTGGGTCCTTTGGCTTTGCAGGCAAGCACCTTTAACCGCTAAGCCATGTCTCCAGCCCTTCACTTGTTCTTAAAACACAGTATTCAGCAATGTCCTTCAAGCTGGTAGAAATGATTTTACTCCTTTTTTGTAAATTGTTACTATTTTTACATTTAGGGTAGATGATCCCTTTACATTTGAATTCATTTATATCTTGAAATTAGAATTAAAATATGGGAGAGTGGCTAGGGAGAGCTCAGCAGTCAAAAATGCTTGCTTGCAAAGCATGCTGAACCAGGTTCATTTCCCCACACCCACGTAAAACTGGATGCAAAGTGGCACATGCATCTGGCATTTGTTTGCAGCAGCAAGACACCCTGGCATGCCCATACATGCATGCATACACACACTCACACATCTAAATAACATTAAAAGTCATATATTAGTCGGGCGTGGCGCCACACACCTTTAATCCCAGCACTTGGGAGGTAGAGGTAGGAGGATCGCTGTGAGTTCAAGGTCACCCTGAGACTCTATAGTGAATTCCAGGTCAGCCTGGGCTAGAGTGAGACCCTACCTTGAAAAACCAAAAAAAGTCATATATTAGCCAGGCATTGTGGTACATGCCTTTAATCCTAGCACTTGAGAGGCAGAGGTAAAAGGATCGCTCTGAGTTCTAGGACAACCTGGGCTAGAGCAAGACCCTACCTCAAGGGGAAAAAAAACATACATACATACATACATACGTACGTACGTACATATATATATACATATATAGAGAGAGGGGGGAATGAAGGAAGAATACTTTCACTCATAGAGAAATGCTAAAATACTCCCTAATTATTAAAGTAGCTTCTTAATAATTGTTATATCACAGATTCCCTGTTGAGAATATTCTGTACTGAATTCTAAACCTTAGCCGTATGATTCACGCAAAATCCTGTTAATAACAAGTACAGTATTTTTCCTTTTTTTCTTATGTGATAAAAAGGAAAGTGGACACTTAAGTTATGCCTGCCCCAAAAATATGCTTGGAGAACGGGAGCCCCCAAAAAAGAAAGAAAAAAAGAAAAAAAAGAAAGTTCCGGAACCAGAAGAAGAAATGTATGTCTGTCTGTCTTTACTGAATATGTTCATGTTTCTTTTCTTTTTATTGTTGGTTGGTTGCATTCTGAACTGTCTTTTCTTTGCTAACTTAGTGAAGAAGTAGAAGTAAGTGAAGAAGAGGGGGAGGATCCAGCTCTGGACAGTCTCAGTCAGGCCATTGCTTTCCAGGTAAGTGGCTCCCTTGAAAGGACCTGGGGTCTGGGCAGGTGACTCAGCACTGCAGCACTTGTAAAACATGCTCTTAAGTCACGAGCTTAATCCCTAAGTGCAAAAGGAATAAGGAGTAGAGAAAAGAGGAAATGATATGACATACCTGCTTCTTAGTGTCCCAGGAGACTCTTATTCTCTTTGTGCCGAGCATAGTGGTGCATGCTTATAGTCCCAGCTGCTTGGGAGCCTGAGATGGGAGAAGGATCACTTGAACCTAGAAATTCAAGTCCAATCTAAGCAACATCTTATCTCAGAAAAAAGAAAAAGAAAAATACAGTAACTAGGTATGGCAGCACAAACCTGCAATCTCAGTACGTAGGGACTGAAGCAAGAGGATCACAGATTTGAGGCCAGCCTGGCCTACTAAGACGATGTGCGAATGAATGAACAAACAAGAATTTATAAATAATAACAAGGCACAGTGGTATATTTGCTTTGGGTTAAAGTCTCATACTATATAATTTGATCACTATATAATTTTTGTATCTCTTCATCTCCTAAATTTAAGGCAGCACATTGTTTTTGTAAGACCTTTGTCTGAATAAAATCTTTCCATTTTTATTTCTAGATGTTAAAGGTCCTATGCGTTTTTAATATGTTAATCTGTCTTCATCATAGAATTGAGCAGAACCATTTGATTAAGTTGGTATGGTGACGCACACCTGTTATGTGGCCCTTATGAGGTGGAAAAGAGGATCAGGAATTCAAGGTTAGCCTTGGCTGCATAGCAAGTTTGAGGCCAGCTTGGGCTACATGTGACCCAGTCATAAAAAAAAAAAATCTTAAGCCAAGCCAAGTAGTGCATGCTTTTAATCCCAGCACTCAGGAGGCCTCAGAGATAGGAGGATTGCTATGCATTTGAGGCCATTCTGGGACTACAGAGTGAATTTCAGGTCAGCCTGGGCTAGAGTAAAACCTGACCTTGGGGAAAAAAGAATTAATTTTGCTGGGTGTGGTGGAACATGACTTTAATCCCAGCACTCGGGAAGCAGAGGTAGGAGGATCGCCATGAGTTCAAGGCCACCCTGAGAGTACAGAGTGAATTCCAGGTCAGCCTAGGCTAGAGTGAGACCCACCTTGAAAAAAAAATTTTTTTTTTTTTTTTTGAAAAAAAAATTTTTTACCATTTGATTGTAATATCTTTAGGTCAGCCAAAAAGTTTTTTAGAAATTGCTTAGAATTGAGTTAGGCATGATAGTACATTGACTGTATTTCCAGCTCAATGGGCTAAGGCAGGAGGATTGTGAGTTCAAGGCCAGCCTGAGCTGCATAGTGAGACTGTCTCAAAAAGGCAAGAGAGGGCTAAAAGTGTAGCTCAGTTGGTAGAGTACATGTAACATAGTAAGTTTGAAGCCAGTCTGGAATATGAGACGCTGTCTCAAAACCAAACTGGGCCAGGCATGGTGGTGCATGCCTTTAATTCCAACACTTAGGAGGCAGAGTTAAAGAGGCTCACTCTGAGTTCAAGGTCATCCTGAGACAACAGAGTGAAGGTCAGCCTGGGCTAGAGGGAGCTCCTACCTTGAAAAACAAAAAAAATAAAAACACAGGACCTCAAGGGACTTAACAGTTAAGGCGCTTGCCTGAGAGAAACCTAAGGACCCAGGTTTGATTCTCCAGAACCCACATAAGCCAGATGCACAAGGTGGCTCATACTTCCAGCATTTATTTGCAGTAGCTAGAGACCCTAGAATGCTCAGTTTTTCTCTCTCTTTCTTCCTGTCCCTTTCTCTTCCCTCCTTCATTCTTTCCCTCCCTCTCTCTCTCAAATAAAGAAAAAGTAAAAAAAAAATTTAATATTTTAAATTTATTTATTTATTTATTTATTTATTTGAGAGCGACAGACACAGAGAGAAAGACAGATAGAGGAAGAGAGAGAGAATGGGCGCGCCAGGGCTTCCAGCCTCTGCAAATGAACTCCAGACGCGTGCGCCCCCTTGTGCATCTGGCTAACGTGGGACCTGGGGAACCGAGCCTCGAACCGGGGTCCTTAGGCTTCACAGGCAAGCGCTTAACCGCTAAGCCATCTCTCCAGCCCCAAAATTTAATATTTTATTTCTTTATTTATTTAGGAGTGGGCATGCCAGGGCCTCCAGCCACTGCAAACAAACTCCAGATGCATGTGCCTCTTGTGCATCTGGCTTACATGGGTCCTAGAGAATTGAACCAGGATCTCTTGGTGTTGCAGGCAGATGCTTTAACCACTAAGCCATCTCTCCAGCCCAAGAAATTATTGTTTTAAAAAACACACATGAGATCAAATCATTCGGGAAACAGTGGAATATTCTCTGCATGGCCTTGGCGGATGAGCACTGATGATGATCTGTGTTTTGCTTGAGTTAATGTAACATGTCATCAATAATAACATATCTTGTTCTGTTTGTTTCTCAATCACATTCCAGCAAGCCAAAATTGAAGAAGAGCAAAACAGATGGAGGCCCAGTCCCGGAGGTCCCTCAGCTTCTGATGATTCCAGACGTCCAAGGATAAAGAAGAGCACATACTTCAGTGATGAGGAAGAACTCAGTGACTAAAAGTATATTTTATGTAAATATCATCAAAATAAAATCTCAGAATACAAAGTTCAGGTGTGAACTTGTAGTATTATAAGTTTAGTATGTGAGGATACAAGCACACAAGGTCAAATAGAAAATTTAAAACCTAACTTTAAAGCATGTTCTTAGCTTGCCTTAGCACAGCACAGGTTTGGAATCTAAACATCCAAAATCTAAATGCTCAACATGATGCCTCAAGTGGGAAATTTCACACCACAAAACTGTTTCATGCACAACACTGTTCAAAATACTGTGCAAGGGCTGGAGAGATGGCTTAGTGGTTAAGGTGCTTGCCTGCAAAGCCAAAGGACCCTGGTTCGATTCTCCAGGACCCACGTAAGCCAGATCCACAAAGTAGTGCATGTATATAGAGTTTATTTGCAGTGGCTAAAGGCCCTGGCATGCACATTCTCTCTCTATCTGCCTCTTTCCCTTTCTCTCTCCCTCTCTTTCAAATAATAAAACAAAGCCAAGCATGATGGCATTCGCTTTCAATCACAGCACTTAGAAGGCAGAGGTAGAAGGATTACATGAGTTCAAAGCCAGCCTGAGACTATATAATGAATTCCAGATCAGCCTGGACTAGAGCAAGACCTTACCTCAGGAAAGAAAAACAAAATTATGTAAGTTTTATGTTTAGACATGGGTCTACCCCAAAATACAATTTAATGTTATCAATTACCTTAGTAATGTTACTGTTATCCTATAAAAAAAAGTGTAGATATGAAATTAATTTGAGAACTTCATTGAAACAACTTTATTTGTTCCTGGTTGGCTTACATGAGGATTTTTTTAATATTCGTATATATTTATTTATTTGAGAGAGAGAAACAGGGAGAAAGAAACAGACTAAGAAAGTGTAAGTATGGGTGCTCTGTAGTCCAGCCACTGCAAATGAACTCCAGGAAACTAAAAAAAGAACTGTGCTGAGAAAATAGTTAAAGGTACTTGCCTACAAAGCCTGCCAACCCAGGTAAAAAGCTAGATGCAACATGGTGCATGCATCTGGCATTCATTGGCAGCAGCAAGAGATCCTGACATGCCCCATGCATGTGTATGCACACACAAATAAAATTTAAAGAGAACATTTTGGAGACTTTAGGCTGAAGAGTTGGGTGATAAATTGTTAATGGTAATGTTTAACTTTTCAAGATAATTTTGTCTTTATAGATGCTTTGTTTCTTACTTTTTTCAGCTTTATCCCTAGATGAGTTGTAAATAGTCATACATTATGAAGTAAAAGCCATGCACAGGGGCACGTAATCCTATCACCCTAGCATTTGGGAGACTGGGACAGGAGCATAAGTGGCCACGCTGGTGTATGTAGTGAGACCCTTCAAAAAACAAAACAAAACAATAAATTAGTTCTAAAAGGCTTACAACCAAACACTGTGGTTGTCTGCCCTGCCTGTAGCATCCAGTTCCATAAAGCAACTACTTGTATAAAACTACTTTAGCTATTTTCATATGAATGTGCATGTTGAGAATGGTGTTTGAAGAACATACCCAACATCAGTCAACCTCTGCTCTACACATGCACCCACACATAATTTCTCACATACATGTATACTCAAAGCAAAAAAGGGGGCTGGAGAGATGGCTTAGCAGTTAAGTGCTTGCCTGTGAAGCCTAAGGACCCCAGTTCGAGGTTCAATTCCCCAGGACCCACGTTAGCCAGATGCACACGGGGTCACACGTGTCTGGAATTAGTTTGCAGTGGCCAGTGGCCCTGGCACGCCCATCCTCCCTCCCTTTCTCCCCACCCCCCCGCCTTTTTTTCTCTCTGTCAGTCTCAAATAAATAAACAAATTTTTTTTAAAAAGTGTAAGGCAGATTTTTTTCAATCTATTATACCCCTCCACCTTCATCCTGTTTTGGTTGTATTCTGTTGTTAAATATGTTATTTATTGCATTTTATATTATTTTTATGATGATGTAAATATTTTCCATATCATGTATTACTTTGTGTTTGTGACTAAATCTTTCCATATCCTTTTTTAGTTGGCTCTATGAAAATTGGGTTACAGAGTCTTTAATTTTCCTACTGTGTAAATTTCAAAACTGTTTAAATGCTTATAACGTAATGCCTTTTAATTACTAAAAGCAATAAAAGTATTTTTAAAATAATACAAAGGCAATGGAAGTGTTAACTATCCCCACTAGCATAGTATCTTCCAGCTTTCACAGCTAGGTACAGCTACACAAGCTCTGTAATGCTAGCATTCAGGAGACAAACTCAGGACTGAGTTAGTAACTACCCTGTGCTATGTAGTAACACTACCCAATGTGTTACCAGTAACCCACTAAAAAGGCCCCCATGGGAGGGCTCAGGAGAGAGGGAACATAAGAGTATAACCCAAAGAGTTATGACCAATTTGAAATATGTTCATGTATTAAAGTCTCAAAATATATATATATATATATCAAGTTCCAAATCTCAAAAAAGAAACCAGACAGACAGGAGTTCTTTTGCAGTGGCTAGAGACCCTGGACCATCCATTCTCTCTGTTTTTCTTTTTTTCTCTCTCTCAAATAAATAAATAAATAAATAAAATATTTTGAAAGACTTAAAAATAAAAGAAACCAGACAGAGTGATGAAATGTGTTACCATTAATTAGAAAAATACTTCAGGGCTGGACAGATAGCTCCATGGTTAACGTACTTGCGTGCAAAGCCTAAGGACCTAGGTTCGACTCCCTAGTACCCACATAAAGCCAGATGCACAAGTAGCACATGCATCTGGAGTTTGTTTACAGTGGCTAGAGTCCCTGGTGCGCCCATTCTCTACCTCTTTATCTCATAAATAAATAAAATATTTAGCTGGGCGTGCTAGTGCACGCCTTTAATCCCAGAACTTGGAAGACAGAGGTAGGAGGATTGCCATGAGTTCAAGGCCACCCTGAGACTACCGAGTAAATTTCAGGTCAGCCTATGCTAAAGTAAGACCCTACCTTGTAAAAAACAAAAAAAATATTTTCTAGAAAAGAAAATTACTATGAAAGCAAAGCATAGGGCTGAAGAGGTGGCTCAGCAGTTGACACTTACAAAGCCTAGCAGCCCAGTATCAATTCCCCAGCATCCACATGAAGTAAGAGGCAAAGTGGCACATGCTTCTGTACTCCCATACACATGCACACACTAAAACCCGTGGACACAGAAACAGTAACATTCCTGGTGCTGGAGTGAGGTGAAGAGTTACTTAGTGGGAAGTTTGTGTTTTGGATAATGAATGGTTCTGGAAATACATTGGTGATGCTTGCACACTGAATGTACTTACTGCTACTAAAGTGTATACCTGGAATAGGTAAAATGGTAAAATTTTATATATATTTTACCACATAAAATGTCCAAATAAAACTGATTAAAATTTTTGCATAAAGAGCTTTTTATCCACTTAGTTATGTGGCACTGTTACAGCTGCTTGCATTTAAAAAAAAAAAATACTTCATTCTTTTTTATTTGTGAGAGAAGCAGAAAAGAGAGAAAGAATGGGAATACCAGGTTCTCTAGCTGCTGCAAACAAACTTCAGGCACATGGGCCACCAAGTGCATCTGGCTTGTTGTATGGGTACTGTGGAATCAAACCTGGGTCCTTTGGCTTTGCAGACAAGCTCCTTCACCACTAAACCATCTCTCCAGCCCTGCTGGCATTTTTTTTTTAATAAATCTTTTTATTTTTATTTTTTTATTTATTAAGCGACAGACACAGAGAGAAAGACAGAGAGAGGGAGAGAGAGAGAAAGAATGGGCGCACCAGGGCTTCCAGCCTCTGCAAACAAACTCCAGACATGTGCGCCCCTTTGTGCATCTGGCTAACGTGGGACCTGGGGAACCGAGCCTCGAACCAGGGTCCTTAGGCCTCACAGGCAAGCGCTTAACCGCTAAGCCATCTCTCCAGCCCCCTGCTGGCATTTTTAAATGTAATTACAGTTCTGTTTTAGTCACCTACCAATGCTTTCCTCTGCAGTGGCATGGATGGTTACTGGTATCACCTCTCTAAGCAAAGAATCCCAACAAATAGTTCCCACTAGTTACTGAGAGAGTCCTGAGAAAAGCCCTGAATGTGAGGTCTGTACCACAACACAGTCATGGTCACAGCTGAGTCACTCCTGCCTATCCTACAAACACTAAGCATATTCCTAGGGGTCAGTCCTTTTTAACCTAATGCACATGCAGAAGCTATCTGTTTCTAGTTTTGAATCGGTGTGAGAATTAACCTGTCACAAAATTGAAGTTTAAAGCCACTCAGGCTACATAGTGAATTCCAGGTCAGCCTGAACCAGAGTGAAACGTGAAACTGTACCTCAAAAAAACTAAAAAAAGAAGAAGAAAAGAAAAGCTGTATTTGAAAGAGAAAGAGGCAGAAAGAGAGGAATGGGCACACTAGGCCCTCCAGCCACTACAAACAAACTCCAGAAGCAAGTGCCACCTTGTGCATCTGGTTTACACGAGTCCTAGGGAATTGAATGTGGGTCCTTAGGTTTCTCAGGCAAGCACCTGAACCACTAAGCCATTTCTCCAATCCTGGTTTCTTCTTAAAGCATTTCTAAGAATGTTTTCCCACACCAGAGAACCTTCTGATCGCAATTATTTTCTATCTGCTCATTGAAAACAAATACTTCAAAGTGTGGCTCAGTGGTAGTGCACTTGCTTACCATGTACGAGGCCTTGGGTTCAAGCCTCAACACCACAAACCCCCCCCCCTTTTTTTTTAAATAGATAATAGTCATGAATAGGTCAGTCCAGAGGGTAAACCAGGTCTTCAAATTCATTCACATTAAACTTGGTTAAAACCCCACTTTGAGAAGTAATCTTCTGGAGGCCAGGGAACTTGAACTTGGCTTGAAGAAGGGCCGCAGCCAAACGTTCCTTATTCTGTACTTTGATATAGATAGAAATAATGACTCAGCAATCAAATCCCAACAATATGATTTGGGGCTTCCATAAAGCATGCATGAATGTCTGAGCCAAAACTGAGAAGAACATAAGAAAAAGGACAGGAGAATTTTTTTTTTAATTTGAATTTCCTGCAGGAGTGGAGAAAGTTTTATCCCAAAACCATAGGCAAGTGTTAGGAAATCCCAGTACCAAAACTATGTGACCCCTCACAGTGAGCTGTTGGTCAGGGTAGCCCATGGAGCCCCCAAAACAATGCAGGCCATTGCCAAAGTACTTGGTTACCCACCAAAACTGAAAAATAAAATGGGCACACCAGGGCCTCCAGCCTCTACAAACGAACTCCAGATACATGTGCCACCTTGTGTATCTGGCTAACTTGGGTTCTGAGAAATTGAACCTGGGTCTTTAGGCTTTGCATGCAAGTGTCTTCATCTGCTAAGCCATCTCTCCAGCCCATAAAACCTTATTTCTGAAGACACCATATACTGTGGTCGCAGTACATTGAGACTCCTAGCTAGAACTGAGATTGAAGTGGTACTGGAGAATCAAGTCAGAAACCCTATGGCTTGGAAAGTCATGGACCTTACAGGAAAACTTCCACTGCCCTTTTGCCAAAAGGAGAGATTATGCCTCTTAAAATGTCTTCTAAATGTCTGTATTTATCCCCTTTAATCCATGCTGCACTCACTCATGGTTAGAGAAGCTGCTTTTTACAGATGGTGGTAAATATCAGGGAGACCCAAAAGCCATCAGAATGACAAGAAAGCCAAGTGTCTAGTATGAGATGAGTCATCTACATCATACCCACCAGGACCCTGGCAACATTACAGAAGTGGCAGATTAAATATCAGTGTTGCTCTCACTGCTAACCTGAGAACCTCTAGGGAATAGACACTGAGGAGACTCAAAACTAATTAAAACAGAAAATTAGAGTCTGCCAAGAGCCCAACACTAAAGAAGACTTCTAACATACTCTCCAAGGCTCAGGGAACATTACTGAAAAGGAAGTGAAAGACTAAAAGAGCCACAGGGTAGGGAGATGTACTGTAAGACATTGTCTTCTTCATGGGGTCTGAGTGGTACATTCAGGACCCCACAGTAATTACCAATAACCCCACTGAAAAGGGCTTTTTGTGGAATGTAGGCAGGAGAAAGGGGACATAAGAGGATAACCTAATGGGAATATAACCAATATACAATATGTTCAGGGCCAGAGAGATGGCTTAGCAGTTAAAGTGCTTGCCTGCAAAACCAAAGGACCCAGGTTTGATTCCCAAAGACCACATAATCCAGATGTACAAGGTGGCACATATGTTTGGAGTTCATTTGCAATGGCTGGATGCTCTCACTCTCACTGCCTCTTTCTCTGTCTGTCACTCTCAAATAAATAGATAAAAATAAACCAAAAAATTTTTAAAAAAACAAAAAACAACCTGTGTTTTAGAGTCTCATCTGGGCCTGGTTTCTTTGTTAAATTTCTTCTACTACAACTGCATTGGGATTTTTGCATCTCAGGTTATCTTGTTTATCTGTTTCTCAACTGAATTCTTTTTTTTTTTTTTAATATTGTTTTCCGTTTATTTTTATTTATTTATTTGAGAGCAACATACAGAGAGAGAAAGAGGGAGGGAGAGAGAATGGGTGCACCAGGGCCTCCAGCCACTGAAAATGAACTCCAGACGCATGCACCCCCTTGTGCATCTGGCTAACGTGGGTCCTGGGGAATCGAGCCTTGAACCAGAGTCCTTAGGCTACACAGGCAAGGGCTTAACCACTAAGCCATTTCTCCAGCCCTCAACTGAATTCTTAAATATTTTGTCAGAATTGTATCTTCAGGGTAAGAATTCAAGGTGCCAGATATGACTTCTGCATGACTCCCAGAGGAACATCACCAATGACTCAAGCTGGTGAAATGCCTACCATGCTAATATCCTAGTAGTGAATGAACAACAGTGGTCCTTCTGACTTGAATTTTTTTTTTTTTTTTTTTTTTGGTTTTTTGAGGTAGGGTCTCACTCTGGTCCAGGCTGACCTGGAATTAACTCTGTAGTCTCAGGGTGGCCTTGAACTCACTGCGATTCTCCTACCTCTGCCTCCTGAGTGCTGGGGTTAAAGGCGTGCGCCACCATGCCTAGCTCTGACTTGAATTTTTGCTGGTGGGTAAAGAAGCAAGGATAGAGTGAATCAGTATGCTAGGTAGGGGTCTGTTTACTCAGAAGTAGGAAGGGTGTAAGGTGGGTTAGGGTGAAGACCAGTATTGACTTTGAAATAGATGGTAGTGAAGGGTTAATGATGCACTAAAGTTGCTTGAAGGGTTAATTAAGTTCTAAAGTTGCTGAGAAAAGTGGACCCTGAAACAGAATGAAGGCCAAATTCCTTGGTAATAACACATCACCAGATCTTGGGACCAGAAAAGAAATAGAAACACAACACCTGTTCAATGAAAAGCCACTGTTCTGTACAATAACATATTCATATCCTGAAGACAGTGCAGTTTAATCTTAAAAGTTGTAACTGTTTCATCAGCAAGGAACATGGCCTTGTTCCTAGCTTGCTTTCCCAAACCCACATCCTTGCTTACATTCTTCTCGCCCCTCATTTTTATATAAAAGTCTGCTCAGCTGTAAATACACCACTGTAGCCTCAAGCCCCAAAAGAGGTCTTACAGTCCTTCACTGCTTGACCCCAGTGAAGCAGTCTATAGCCAGTGAGATCTGTTTTTTTTCTCATTCACCTTGCCCTGGTTAGTTCTGATTCTGACTCAGATCTAACAAAGCTGGTCTCAGGTCAATCCTTTAACCCATCAGAGCATGTGAATCTACTCAGGTTCACAGGTATTAGGAAGAAAGAAGTTGAGATACTGTTAAGTTGCACAGATTTTAGAAGTTGTTTTGCCTATAGAAGGTTGTAATTATGGAAAATAAATAGGAATAAGGAGGAGAGTATATAGAAAAACAGATTGGAAGGAGAGGGAAAGATGTGAGTTGTTCATAGGAAGAGTAATAAGAGAGAACCCAATAATAGACTGGAGAAAAAGACAAAACTAACATAAAATCCAATCTTAGAAATAAACACACACAAGCATGGACAACTAGGCGTAGTGAAGCATGCCTTTAGTCCCAACACTTAGCAGGATCACTGTGAGTTTAAGGTCAACCTGGGAGTACATAGTGAGTTCCAGTTCAGCCTGAGCTACAGTAAGACCCTGCCTCAAAAACAAAAGAGGGGGGTGAGAATGGAATATATATGCATGAATGGAGATTAAAGAAAATAAGAAGTGCCCCAAACTGGGTATGATTGCTCAAGGCCTTAATCGTGTCACTTGGGAGGGTGAAGTAGGAGAATCACCTTGAGCTCAAGGGCAGCCTGGATTGCAGTGAATTCCATGTCAGCCTGGGCCACATGAGACCCTTCCTCAAAACAAGCACTAAAATTATGAAATATCACAAGTGACAAAAATTAACCTTCACACACAAATTATTTTTTTAAATATTTTATTTGTTTACTTCAGAGACAGAGATATTTGAGAGACAGAGAGAGAACAAGAATGGGTGTGCCAGGGCCCCTAGCCACTGCAAACTCCAGATGCATGCACCACCTCATGCATCTGGCTTTATGTGGGTCCTGGGGAATTGAACCTAGGTCCTTTGTTGCAGGTAAGTGCCTTAACCACTAAGCCATCTCTCCAGCCCAGAAATTATTTCTTATTTTTTGAGAGAGAGAGAGAGAATTGGCACGCCAGGGCTTCCAGCCACTTCAGTTGACCTCCAGACGTGTGCGCCCCCCAGTGTGACCGTGTACTTGTGTCGCCTGTGCGTCCACCTTGTGTGGGATCTGAGACGAGCATGAGTCCTCAGGCTTTGGAGGCAAGTGCCTTAACAGCTAAGCCATCTCTCTAGCCCTCACAAATTATGATTATTTTGTCTTTTGGGTTTTTTTGAGTTAGGGTCTCCCACTAGTCCAGGCTGTCCTGGAATTCACTATGTAGCCTCAGGGTGGCCTCAAACTCACAGTGATCCTCTTACCTCTGCTTCCCAAGTGCTGGGATTAAAGGCATGTGCCACCATGCCTGGCTATTTTTATTTTTTCTAATATTTTATTTATTATTTGAGAGAGAAAGAAGTACAGAAAGAGAGAGGGGGAGAATGGGCATGCCAGGGCCTCTAGCCACTGAAAACTCCAGATGCATGAACCACCTTGTACATCTGGTTTATGTGAGTACTGGGGAATCAAACCTGAGTCCTTAGGCTTTGCAGGCAAGCGCTTTAAATGCTAAGCCATATCTCCAGCCCCTTATTTTTATCTTATTTATTTATTTTTGGTTTTCTGAGGTAGGGTCTCACTCTAGCGCAGGCTGACCTGGAACTCACTGTGTAGTCTCAGAGTGGACTGGAACTCATAGCGATCTTCTAGCCTTTGCCTCCCAAGTGCTGGGATTAAAGGCATGTGCCACCATGCCTGGCTACCTTATTTTTATTTTTTTTTAATTTTTAAAATATATTTCATTTATTTATTTGAGAGAAAGAGAGAGAAGGAGAGAATGGGCACGCCAGGGCCTCCAGCCGCTGCAAATGAACTCCAGGTGCTTGTGCCCCCTTGTGCATCTGGCTTATGTGGGACCTGGAGAATTGAACCCGGATCCTTTGGCTTTGCAGGCAAACACCTTAACTGCTAAGCCATCTCTCCAGCCCTATTTTTATTTTTTGAGGTAGGGTCTCACTCTAGCCCAGGCTGACCTGGAATTTACTATGTAGTCAGAGGGTGGCCTCAAACTCACAGAGATATTCCTACCTCTGTCTCCTAAATGCAGGGATTAATGATTAATGATGTGGGCCACCGTCACAAATTATTCTTGTTTTGTTTTGTTTTGTTTTTGAGTAGGGTCTCACTCTGGCCCAGGCTGACCTGGAATTTACCATGCAGTCTCAGGCTGGCATCGAACTCACAGTGATCCTCTTACCTCTACCTCCTGAGTGCTGGGATTAAAGGCGTGCGCCACCACGCCAGGTCTACAAATTATTCTTTTTAAGGCAAAATATACTGCAAGGGGCTGGAGAGATGGCATAGCAGTTAAGCGCTTGCCTGTGAAGCCTACGGATCCCGGTTCAAGGCTCGGTTCCCCAGGTCCCACGTTAGCCAGATGCACAAGGGGACGCTCGCGTCTGGAGTTCGTTTGCATTGGCTGGAAGCCCTGGCGCGCCCATTCTCTGTCTCACTCTCTATCTGCCTCTTTCTCTCTGTCACTCTCAAATAATCAAATAAATAAATAAAAATCTTAAAATATATATATATATATATATATGTATGTATATATATATATATATATATATACATATATATATATATATATATATATACTGCAAGTACATCAAATCTAACAAGTCAAGAATTCTTAGTGAGGTAAGTTTTGAATTCTTGCCCTCCCTGGGATGTATGTATGTATGTTTGTTTATTTGTTTGTTTTTCAAGGTGGGGTCTCACTCTGGTCCAGGCTGACCTGGAATTACCTATGTAGTCTCAGGGTGGCCTTGAACTCACAGTGATCCTCCTACCTCTGCCTCCAAGTGGTGAAATTAAAGGTGTGCACCACCATGCCCAGCTTTTTTTGTTTGAGTTTGGGTTTCACACTAGCCTAGGCTGACCTGGAACCTCACTATGTAGTCTCAGGATGGCCTTGAACTCACAGTGATCCTCCTATCTCTGTCTCCTGAGTGCTGGGATTAAAGGTGTGTATCACCATGATTGGCCTTTTTTTTTTTTTTTTTTTTTGAGGTAGGGTCTCATGCTACCTGGAACTAACTAACGTGGAACTCACTCTGTAGTCCCAGGCTGGCCTCAAACTTGGGACTCCTACCTCTGCCTCCCAAATTGTAGGATTAAAGGCATGTGCCTCCAGTCCAGCTGGGCTTTCCATTTTTATGCAACCTGGTAGTGAAGGTGTAATTGAGATGGTGTTGCAGTCAAGTTCTCATTGCTGGTAGAAATAATACAACCAAGAGCAGCTTGTGGGGAAAAAAATGGTTTATTTTGGCTTACAGGCTCGAGGGGGGAAGCTCCATGATGGCAGGGAAAACAATGGCATGAACAGAGGGTGGATATCACCCCCTGGCCAGTATCAGGTGAACAACAGGAGAGTGTGTCAAATATTTGCAAGGGGGAGCTGGCTATAACGCCCATAAGCCCGCCCCCAACAATACACTGCCTCCTGAAGGTGTTGATTCCCAAATCTCCATCAGCTGGGAACCTAGCATTCAGAACACCTAAATTTATGGGAGACACCTGAATCAAACCACCACAGATGGGAAACTAAGGCTCACAGAACTCAGAGACTGAGTGGAGAATCAGTTTACTTTCGTGCTGGCATATGCTGAGGGGAATCTCTTTCAAAGCCTGAACCCTGAGATCTGATGGCTCAGACTTTTTATTTTTATTTATTTATTTTTGTTTTGTTTTGTTTTTCGAGGTAGGGTCTCACTCTAGCTCAGGCTGACCTGGAAGTCACTGTGAAGTCTCAGGGTGGCCTCGAACTCATGGCGATCCTCCTACCTCTGCCTCCCGAGTACTGGGATTAAAGGCATGCACCACCACGCCCAGCTAGCTCAGAGTTTTTAATACCTTATATTAGGCTATTAATTATTACTAGTTCTCTGAGCTCAGAGCCCGAGCCAACTGTCAGAGACCTCGAGTATGCAACAGGCAAGTTTTACAGAAACAAACATAAAAAGTTAGCTAGTGGGCAGATATAAAAAGAAGCATAAGATGATTTACAATAGGGGCTGTAATACATATCATGGCGTTGAAACAGTACCAAAACATCAGTGTCAGCACAAAAGTCTATGCAGTACAGGACATAGCTTTAGGATAGAGGTTTTTCAATTTTCATCTAACAATTAGCACTTTCAGTTCAAACCTACATACACAGCTTTGAAGTATGTACTGCTCCAATGTCAACCAGCTAGATTACCTTTTGGAGTAAGTTTCTAGCTCACTTATGTTGCAAAAATTCTCTGGAAAGTTCACTTGAACAGCAGTATGAATGAAAATTTATTTACCCAGGGGCCAAAGAGCTTGACATAGCTCTCCAAAGAAGCTTTGACCCTGAGCTAAGATTTTATTTTCATTTTATAGTTTTCATAGCCAAGGGGAGGGTAAGTGAACAAGATGTGACAATTTGCATATCAATCATTTCTGTACTCAGGCCACCCTAACAATGAACTCCATTTTGTGCTTGCTTCGGCAGCACATATACTAAAATTGGAACGATACAGAGAAGATTAGCATGGCCCCTGCACAAGGATGACTCGCAAATTCGTGAAGCGTTCCATATTTAAAAAAAAAAAAAAGAACTCCATTTTACTTTGTTTTAGCCTAAACTGTCTTTCCTTCTTATCATCCCTCTGGACCCTTTCTAAACAGTTCCCTCTTTGGGATTTTTCCATATGCTGACAAAGATAAATTTAGCTCCTCAGCAATTAGCTCTTACAGTAAGTAACTCAGTGAATCAGTTCAACTTTTAACTTCTTTTCTACCACATTTCCTCATCTTTATCATCCTAACAGTTTATGATTTTGTATGTAATGGCTGGTACTCCTGGGGTATCACCTGTATTTTCCTTGTTTGAATAAACATGGACAGAGCATTTAAAACTTAGGATTTTAACATAAGTCCCATTATAAGTATTATGAGAGGCCCCATTAAAGAGCCATCCAGGATCCTCATGTAGTCTACATAGGGGGCAGACCTAAGGTCTGGGGTACAACAGCTGTAAGAACTCTGGAGCCTTGGATAAGTGTGACTTTTAGGGCCAAGCTTTTGTCAGTTGTCATTGGGAAGACTGACACTGTTACTATTAAATCTTATATTTTAATTATCAGAAGCACAGACTAGTTCATGATTATTGTCTTTGAAAGTATGGACAGCAACACAAAACAATTATTGTAATAAAATTGCTGGGCGTGGTGGCGCACGCCTTTAATCCCAGCACTCGGGAGGCAGAGGTAGGAGGATCACCGTGAGTTCAAGGCCAGCCACCCTGAGACTACATAGTGAATTCCAGGAAAGCCTGAGCTAGAGTGAAACCCTACCTCAAAAAGAAAAAAAAAACAATTATTGTAATAAAATAAAGCCAAAACAAGATAGCCAGGAGCGCCTTCTCTGTACAAGATTAGTCAGCAAGAGTGACTGTAACTAATCCTATTGTGAGGAGGGGAGCACAGGACATTCCTCAATAAGAAACAGATAGTCCCTTGGAAAAGGATATAATACAAGGCAAGAACTGTATCTGATCTGGGATGAAAGACAAAGTCTCTTGGAGGGGCTGGAGAGATGGCTTAGTGGTTAAGTGCTTGCCTATGAAGCCTAAGGACCTCGGTTCAAGGCTCGATTCCCCAGGACTCACATTAGCCAGATGTTTTTTGAGATAGGTTCTCACTCTAGCCAAGGCTGACCTGGAATTCACTATGTAGTCTCAGGGTGGCCTCGAACTCATGGTGATCCTCCTACCTCTGCCTCCCAAGTGCTGGGATTAAAGGCATGCATCACCATGCCTGGCCTACATGTGGTTATCAATCACTCAGAGAGATTGTACACATCTGATTGGCAAAACAGATTTAGTTAGAGAAGTGCAGAACCTATCTGGTAAGCAAAGCAGACCTGGCCAGAGAATGACACATAGTTTAAAATCATTCTGATTAGCATTTAAGTTTAGTTGTCAGGTGACAGTGTAAACTATATCTGGAACATAGAAACATACTCATTTTAGCTTTTAAATATCTGTCAGTTATAAATACAGGCAGATCATGTTAGCAGCCCTGGAAACAATATTTTTCCCACAATTTTAAATCAATTGATTTGATCTAGAAATTGTATGTCAGGAAAAGACAAGACAGTATAAAAACTTGACATCTGTGTTTGACAATAACTTTGGTTAGTCTAAATACCTATGTAGGTACCAATTAGTCTCAAAACTGGAAGCAGAACAATAGAGGTTAAGATCATTTTTCTAGAGCAGGGAACATGTCTTATGTATCAATATATCTATAAGCAATGACCTTGACTAAGACTGATTATACATACACATAATTATATTGATTAAGAATAAAGCCATGGGATATTTTTTTATAATCATGGAAAATGCTAAAAAAAAAATTTTTAAAAAAGAATAAAGCCAAGGGAGGAGGGTATTTAATAGGTTGATATTGTATATATGTAACTACAATGATTGAGATGAGGAGGGAATATGATGGAGAATGGAATTTCAAAGGGGAAAGTGGGGGGAGGTGGAAGGAGGGTATTACCAGGGGATATTTTTTATAATCATGGAAAATGTTAATAAAAATTGTCAAAAGAAAAAAAAGAAAATGGGGAAAAAAAGAAAAAGAATAAAGCCAGGGCTGGAGAGATGGCTTAGTGGTTAAGCGCTTGTCTGTGAAGCCTAAGGACCCCAGTTCAGGGCTCGATTCCCCAGGACCCACGTTAGCCAGATGCACAAGGGGGTGCACGCATTCGTTTGCAGTGGCTGAAAGCCCTGACGTGCCCATTCTCTCTCTTTCTCTCTGTCACTCTCAAATAAATAAATAAATTAAATAAAAAAAATTTTTTTAATTAAAAAAGACGAATAAAGCCAAACCACGATAACAACATGAACAAGACAGGAACCATTATAAAGCTACAGTGTTGTTTTTTAAATATAATAATCTTATAAGAGAATTTAATACCATTTGTGGTTGACAAGTCAAGGAATATAGATAACTTGATTGAGCATTTTAAAGTTAGTCTTTTACAACCTTACAACTATTATCATGACCAGATTAATATATCAGCAAGTTAAAGTTTTAAATTTACAACCTGAATATCATAACATCCTAGTGCCATCCTTTGTTAGTTTGATATAAACTCTTAATTTCAAACAGTCTGTAATCTGATTGAGTACTTTCAGATTTAGTTAATCAACTTTGTCTTTAAGCTTTCTATTTAAATTTATTCATACCTTCACCAAATGCTTTTATCTTACAATTTGTGTAACCATTCTGCAACAATCTTTTTATCAAACATTTAATATCCAACATTTAAAATTTCTTCTTCAGTTTATCCCTTCATTTGGTTTATCTCACTATAACTACCAGCAAAACTTTATTATCCTTATCATAAGACTTTTAAAATATTTTATTTTTATTTATTTATTTATTTTACAGAGAAAGAAGGAGAGAGAGAGTGAGAAAGAGAGAGAATGGGTGCCCTAGGGCCTCCAGTGACTGCAAACGAACTGCAGACACATGTGCCCTCTTGTGCATCTGGCTAACGTGGGCCCTGGGGAATCGAACCAGGGTCCTTTGCTTTTACAGGCAAATGCCTTAACTGCTAAGCCATCCCTCCAGCCCCTCATAAGACTTTTTAATATGACCATTTAAGTTGGTTTTCTATTATCCTCAAAAGGTTCTTTGAAATAACCTTTTATAAAGGAGTAGACCAGACTTTTTCTTTACCCAGACTTATTTACCCCCCCCCCAATATATATAAAATATCATTTATTGATTTTTGGAACCTTTTTGTTGTTGTTGTTTTGCAAGGTAGGGTCTTACTCTAGCCCAAGTTAACCTGGAATTCACTATGTAGTCACAGGGTGTGCTTGACCTCACGGTGTTCCTCTTAACTCTGCCTCCTAAGTGCTGGGATTAAAGGTATATACCACCATGCCTGGCTTGGAACCTCTTTTTTTTTAAATAAGTTTCTAAAACACATATTGAAACATATACAAAAAATATGAAAGCACCTAGAACATTATTAGAAAAATTCTGACAAACTCAGTACTGAGTATTTCTAAATCTAAACACAAATCTTGGGACAATAGTCTTAGCAGTTCCATAAAAGCATAGATAGATACAGCAATGTAGCAGGATACAAAATAAATACACAGAAATCAGTAGCCTTCATATATGCTAACAACAAACACACAGAGGATGAAATCAGAAAATCACTCCCATTCACAATTGCATCAAAAAAAATAAAGTACCTTGGAATAAACCTAACCAAGGAAGTAAAGAATCTCTACAATGAGAACTTTAAAACACTCAAGCGAGAAATTGCAGAAGACACTAGAAAGTGGAGAAACATCCCTTGTTCCTGGATTGGAAGAATCAATATTGTGAAAACGGCAATCTTACCTAAAGCAATCTACACATTTAATGCAATCCCTATCAAAATTCCAAAGCTTTCTTCATGGAAATAGAAAAAACAATCCAAAAATTCATTTGGAATCACAAAAAACCTCGAATATCTAAAATAATACTGAGCAACAAAAGAGAGGCTGGTGGTATCACCATACCTGATTTTAACCTATACTACAGAGCCATAGTAACAAAAACAGCATGGTACTGGCACAAAAACAGACATGTAGATCAGTGGAACAGAATAGAGGACCCAGATGTAAGCCCAAGTAGCTATAGCCACCTGATGTTCGATAAAAATGCCAAAAATACTCATTGGAGAAGAGACAGCCTCTTCAGCAAATGGTGTTTTGAAAACTGGATATATATCTGCAGAAGGATGAAAATAGATTCTTCTCTCTCGCCATGCACAAGAATTAAGTCCAAATGGATTAAAGACCTTAACATCAGACCAGAAACTCTGAAACTGCTAGAGGAAAAAGTAGGGGAAACCCTTCAACATATTGGTCTTGGCAAAGACTTTCTGAATACAACCCCAATTGCTCAGGCAATAAAACCACAGATTAACCACTGGGACCTAATGAAATTACAAAGATTTTGCACCGCAAAGGACACAGTGAAAAAAGCAAAGAGGCAACCTACAGAATGGGAAAAAATCTTCACCAGCTATATATCTGATAAAGGATATCTAGGATATACAAAGAACTCAAAAAGTTAAATAATAAGGAATCAAACAAGCCAATCAAAAAATGGGCTATGGAGCTAAATAGAGAGTTCTCAAAGGAAGAAATACGAATGGCATATAAGCATCTAAAAAAAGTTCTATGTCACTAGTCATCAGGGAAATGCAGATTAAAACTACATTGAGATTCCATCTCACTCCTGTCAGATTGGCCACCATCATGAAAACAAATGATCATAAATGTTGGCGGGGATGTGGAAAAAAAAGGAACCCTTCTGCACTGCTGGTAGGAATGCAATCTGGTCCAGCCATTGTGGAAAACAGTGTGGAGGTTCCTAAAACAGCTAGAGATTGATCTACCATATGACCCAGCTATAGCACTCCTAGGCATATATCGAAAAGACTCATCACATTTCCTTAGAAGTACGTGCTCAACCATGTTTATTGCTGCTCAATTTATAATAGCTGGGAAATGGAACCAGCCTAGATGTCCCTCAACTGATGAGTGGATAATGAAGATGTGGCACATTTATACAATGGAGTTCTACTCAGCGGTAAAGAAAAATGAAGTTATGAAATTTGCAGAAAAATGGATGGACCTGGAAAGGATTATACTAAGTGAGGTAACCCAGACCCAGAAAGCCAAGCGCCACATGTTCTCTCTCATATGTGGATCCTAGCTACAGATGACTGGGCTTCTGCATGAGAATGAAAATACTTAGTAGCAGAGGCCAGTAAGTTAAAAAGGAGACATAAAGGGTAGAGAAAGGAAGGGAGGAGGATACTTAATAGGTTGATATTGTATATATGTAATTACAATGATTGTAATGGGGAGGTAATATGATGGAGAATGGAATTTCAAATGGGAAAGTGTGGGGGTGGGGAGGGAGGGAATTACCATGGGATATATTTTATAATCATGGAAAATGTTAATAAAAATTTAAAAAAAACAAAAATAAAAATAAAAATGACCTGGCTGAGAAAAAAAAAAAAAGCATAGATAGATAAAGTAAACTTAAAATGGTTACCATTTCTTATAAGAAGTCCCCATTTGTTTGCAGACATTTTGGGCTCACCCATCATCATGCTGGGGGGATAAACACTGTGATTCCTTGTGTCTGTAGATTCCCCTGGATCTGGAAGGTGGGGAAGCCAAGAAAACAGAGCCATCAAAGATTTCCCTGGGGCAGCATAAACCCAGAGAGGCCTGTGCCTTGTCTCCCTATCTAACAGTAAGACTTGTGTGTCAGGTTCCCCTCCTGTTCCAGGACCAGCTGGCCATCATGCAGATCTAGGCCTGCAGGGGAAGCACTAAGTAACACATTGCAATTGCAGGTGACTGCTCATGTGCAGTCCCCCATTTTATGCTTGTGTTGCAGTCAGATTTGCATTGCTACCAGAAATCACGTGACCAAGAGCCGCTTGTAGAAAAAAATAGGTTTATTTTGGCTTACAGACTCTAGGGGGAAGCTCCACAATGGCAGGGGAAAACAATGGCATGAGCAGAGGGTGAACATCACCCCCTGGCCTACATAAGGTGGACGATAGCAACAGGAGAGTGTGCCAAACACTGGCATGGGGAAACTGGCTATAACACCCATAAGCCTGCCCCCAACAATACACTCCCTCTAGGAGGCATTAATTCCCAAATCTCCATCAGCTGGGAACCTAGCATTCAGAACACCTAAGTTCATGGGGGACACAGCTTGCCTCAGAGAATCACCCCAGCATGTGAAAGCATGTGAAAGCAAGACAGATGAGTTTCCCCAGGTTTCTAACATTTGCCTGGGACTGGCCCCAGAATTTAGTTATTCCTGATTGACCTTTTGCCCCTGGGAAATAGCAAGACAGCATAGTCCTCCTTTGCAAGTGTGGAGAGGCTCTCCCTCCACTTCTGGTAGGTATGTGGTTGGGTTTAGGGCTTGAGTGATGTGCACTGGCATTTGTTTAGCTCAGAAGCCTTAATATATATATATTATGTATACATATTATTTTTGTTGAGAGAGAAAAAAGGGAGAGAGAGAATGGGCACACCAGGGCCTCCAGCCCCTGCAAACAAACTCCTGATGCATTTGCCCCCTTGTGCATCTGGCTTACATGGGTCTTGGAGAATAGAAATGGGATCCTTTGGCTTTGCAGGCAAATGCCTTGACCACTAAGCCATCTATCCTGCCCCCCTCAGAAGCCTTTTATTAACCTTGCAGTGAGACTTTTACTTGTTTTGTGTTTTTCTATCATTTAACCCTTTCCTTAGTGTCAGGCTCTGGAGTGATGGAATTTCCCAGTATCCCAGACAGCGCTATCTCCTTTTACCACCCCCCCCCCGCCCCCTTCCTTCTGTGGCCTCAGGTTTAGCCAACTTTAAGTTCTGTCAACCTGTACCTCATTACTTGAGAGTATGTTAGGAGGCAGCTGTGCGGGGGTGATCTTTGGCCTTGAAGTTTCTGGTCCGACTCTAGCTGGGCTAGTTTTGTTGTTGTTTTTTAATTCCAGGGAGAGTTTGGATTTCTCCCTGTAGCCCCCTACCTAATCTTGCCATTTTATAGCTTTTTGTTTTGTTTTGTTTTTCGTGGTAAAATCTCACTCTAGCTCAGGCTGATCTGTAATTCACTATGTAGTCTCAGGGTGGTCTTGAACTCATAGTCATCCTCCTACCTCTGCCTCCCAAGTACTGGGAATAAAGGCATATGCCACCACGCTTGGCTCACCATTTTATAGCTTTTAAAAGACGGAGCATCTCCATGGTTTGTTGTCTGTAAGTATAGCAGTTGTCTATATATATAAAAGTAGGAGATTCTTGCATTTTTCCTGTCTATGATCTCAGTTACTTTCAGTGTTTCCTCTGGGGCCACTCAACATTAAAAGCCAGCCTTTCCTGATGTCCTCTCAGTATTATAACCTCCTGAATAGTCCCTTTTAAAATTATTTATTTATTTATTTATTTATTTGAGAGCGACAGACAGAGAGAGAAAGACAGAGGGAGAGAGAGAGAATGGGCGCGCCAGGGCTTCCAGCCTCTGCAAACGAACTCCAGACGCGTGCGCCCCCTTGTGCATCTGGCTAACGTGGGACCTGGGGAACCGAGGCTCGAACCGGGGTCCTTAGGCTTCACAGGCAAGCGCTTAACTGCTAAGCCATCTCTCCAGCCCTGAAAAGTCCCTTTTGAAGTATGGTTGCATTTTGACCATGAAGTCTAGGACAATGGGCTTGGTGGAGGACTTCTTCACAGTGAGTTTCCTACCGTGCTGGAGCTGCAGAACAGACCCAAAGACAAAGCTTTCCTGAGCTTGTGCTGCACGGGACAGAAATCACTCTACAGCCTTAGGGCTGTGAGCCACATACCTACTTGTACACACATTCCTATCAAGTGTACTTTTCATACAGACTCCAGATGGCCATCTTCCCTCACTCATTCATTCACTCAGAGTTTCCTATTTAATCCCACTCATAATCCTAATCTAGTTAGTTACTGAGACTGGAACAACATCAATCCTCAAGGAAGGAGGGCCATCATTTTGGAACTGCCTCAAGGTTTGGAACTCCTCCTGTGGGGATTAATCCATAACTGCTCCTCTAGACCTTGAAATCACTGTGAGTATAATTCAAACCTGACTAGTCACAATCTCAGTTTTAAATTCTAATTCCAGTTTCCCTGGGGAGTGCTTACCTGATACAGACATCTGGCTCAGTCCCATCTCCTTCCACTCAGGAGCTCTAGCCCTGGGTTTCACAGTCTCCTTGGTCTGCCTATAAGGGGTCACCACAATCGACCAGTTCCAGGAAACTTTGACAGGCTAGGAGGCCCAGGACCAGCTGCTGTTCTGACCAAAGGGGGTCATGGTGAAGGAAAATCTCACTGGAACCACCAGAGATGTTGCAGAAATTCTCTAGAAAGATCACTACAATGCCAGTATGAGTAAAAGTAGAGGAGTTTATTATCTGGGAGCCAAAGAGCTTGAGGTAGCCCTTCAAAGAAGAGCTGAGCTGAGATTTTATTTCCATTGAATAGTTTTCATAGCCAAAGGGAGGGGTACGTGGAAATTTGCATATCAATCATTTCTGTACTCAGGCCACCCTAACAATGAACTCCGTTTTACTTTGTTTTAGCTTAAACTGTCTTTCCTTCTTATCAACCCTCTGGGCCCTTTCTGGACAGTTATCTCTTTGGGATTTTTTCCATCTGCTGACAAAGATAAGTTTAGCTCCTCAGCAAGTAACTCTTCTAGTAACACAGTAAATTAGTTCAACTTTTAGGTTCTTTCCTACAACACTATATTGAGTTGTGAAACTGGCTCATATTTTGATGCACTGTGGGATTGTCTCAGCTGGTTAAGTATGTCAGCTGGCTTGGATGCTGGGATCTTTGTGATCTCCAGTGGTGTTCTCAGTGCTGATGTATGAAGAAAAGAAGGTTTTTTGGGTTTTTTTTTTTTTTTTTGGTTTTTTCTTTCTTCTTTTTTTTTTCAGTTTTTATTAGCATTTTCCATGTTTATAAAAAAAATCCCATGGTAATTCCCTCCCTCCCCCCCTAGGAAAAGAAGTTTGTGGGATGCTCTCTGTAGATATTCTGGAGCTGTTCAGTTGGTCCCATTTTCTTCTTCCAGCTCTTTTGATTTGTTCACGATCAGCGAGAGTGGACATAATCTCTTCCTGGTAGCTCCCAATGCTCTTGCTGGCTGAGGCAAGGCAGGACCAGAAATATTCCCTAGCAGCCTGGACGGGGAGCCTTATCTTTTCTGATTCCTGCCTATGTTTTAATTTGGTACTTCATCTGGTACCCCCCTCCAGGAAGGAAAGTTTCAGGAAGTTGCTATACAATATCCCCACAGAAAGCAACTTGGAGGCTAAACTTGCCTATGGGACTTTATCAAGCTCAGCCATGCTCATCTTGAATAGACTTGTGAACCTTAGCACCACTAATGTCAATCGTTGGTGAATTTTCCCAAAGACAAACCCATCATCTTGCCCTACTCATTTTGCACATCCAGGCTGCACCAGTGCGGCAAGTTGCAGTGCCATCTTTCAGGAGATACACTTGAAAGGGCTGCCTGCAGGTTCAGTACTGTCACCCACCCAACAGGTTGCCGACACCATGAAGGAGACATTGCACAGAGCTCGACCAGTGAAAATAAGCCATGCTGGATTAATTGGCTCCAGAATACACACACACACACATATAATATACATACATACAAACATACATACATACATACATACATATATATAAAATATATGTTGTTTGGAGCCAACCAAACCTCGGCCATGTTGACAGAGACTGCCATATAGCAAGTTAAGCTTCTACTTCCTCACGTAATACTCAACTACCAGAAACAATGGGATCCTGGCTAAACATTCCCCCATCCTGCCAGTAGCTGATGAAGAAACAAAGGCATTGCAGTTTAACCAGTAACCCTGTGATCTTTGCCCTAACTATGCCCCTTCCCCCTACAACTCCTTGCCCTGACCACGTCCCCTTCCCCCTACAACCCTATATAAACCTACATGTAAGAATAAACTCTTGAGGCTGTGACAAATGTCTAGCATGGTCTCCTTCTTGTGTCTGTTTGCCTACTTTCATTCAGGTTGATATTCACCTCACGTCCTTGTTCGACTCCCCGCTGGCCGGGGCAAGTGGCGCCCGAATGTGAGGCCCGCGGTACGAAGAAAGACCTGAACGTCGCTCGAGTGGACGGCCGTCCCAGCCATTAGACCGCCACCCCACCGGAGGGGTGAGTGAAGGTCTGCATAGAGGTCACTACAGGCAATTCCCCTGTAATACAGACCCGCACCGCGATCGACGCAGAAAAGCCCGCCTGCGAAACTGATGTGTTTGAGGTAAGTGACAAATTTTAGGCAATTAAAGTAAGGACTATTGAGTCATTTTTTTCAAGGCACAAGAATTGCAGGACTTTCTTTTTTGCACTTCTCTTCCTCCTTTTACTTTCGGTCGGCGCCATCGCGTGGAATTGCAACATAGCGACAGGGCAACTGAAGCCTCTTGGCCAGGGCTACCCTCTGGCATTGGCTGAAGGCCCCTAGCTCCCTGTGCGAATCCCGACAGCCCATTCGGGCATTGGCAAAGACCTCCTATCTAGCCTCTCTTCCTATCAACAATACTGGGTACACAACAGCCAGTAAATGCTCTTAGAGTGGCTGCCAGCTCTTAACATTGCGGTCAGGCCCATCGGGGAACCCCCCCATGCCAGTTCTTCAACTGGGAACGTTGCTCTCTGGTCTTGCTATTTCTTCTCTTTCCTTTTCTATCATGGGACAGACCCTAAGTAAGCATAAATTGTTGAAAGGCTTAAAACTTCTCTAAAAGCACAAGGAATTAAGATTGTTTCAAGTTCTGTAAGCAAGTTTTTGATTTTATCAGGAGGATTTGTTCTCTGTGTGTGTGTGTGTGTGTGTGTGTATGTGTTTATGTGTGCTCACTGTGCTTGCTAGTCATGTCATGTTTGTGACTGTTTGTAACTAAAGAGATAAGATGGACACAGGTGATATTCCTTTCTCTTCTAGAGAACAATTTCAAGGAAATCAAAGACCTAAGCATAGAAATTAGAAAGGAAAAGTTAAATGTCTTTTAAGGAGTGAATTTGCCAGATATTTGTTCTAGATCAAGTTCACCTTACATAGAGGATTATTAAAAACAACAAAACTTCCTCTAAAGAGGTAACTTATAATCTGCCAGATATTTTTTAAAAAGATTGTAATGTCCTGTTACTTAAAAGGAGGAGGCAACTGACCTGACTTCTGAGCCAGCCTGCCTCAAGATAACAACACAATTTGCCTTAGCTACTCCTTATGAAATCATTACCAAGAGTGTTATTGGTATTAATGATATAAAATTGTATATTAAGACTGTTTTCTTTTAAGTAATAATATTAATCAATTTGGTGTAATTTTTTAATAGCCTTATAAGAAAGATAATCACTTCTCGGCCTTTTGGCTAAGATCAAGTGTAATATCTGTTCTTATCAGTTTAATATCTGATACGTCCTCTATCTGAGGATAATATATTAAATGAAATTTTGTAGCTCGGAGTTGGGATAAGAGCTTGCTCTGTCCACTCCACGCATCGACCTGGTATTGCAGTACTTCCAGGAACAGTGCACCCCCTCGGGGGAATTAAAAAAAAAGATAATTAATGATGGGGTGAAATAAATTGATTAAAGGAACTAAGAAAGAATTTTTCAATGTTGGGACATAGAATGCTCATTAAAATGCTTTTTGAGTGGTACTGAGAATGTTAAAGTATGTGGATAAAGATGTGCGTATGTAGGAAAGAATTTTCAGGCTAAACCTAAATGCCATGCCTAAAGTTAGAGATCCTTCAACTGTTTACAGACTCTTAAGGATACTCTAAAAGTTTTATATAGGGACATAGTCTTAATCTAAATTCATCTTACATTAGACTCAGGTGATGCCTATGTTAGGTGGGTCACAAAGTCATAAGTACAGATGTAATTGGAAGTTTAACCAGGTTAAACATAGACAAGAGTCTATCACCTTGTGTTTTGCAAATGGGTAAATTTGCTATGTAAAAACAAACAACTTCGAAATAGGAAAAGAAATGTCAGGATGCTTATCTCTCTGCTCTGTAATTTCATTTTGTTCTTGCTTTCCAATATATGCTACTTAAATTCATGGAAAGCTGGACTCTGAAAAAATAAAACAGATGAAACCCCCTTTATCTCAAACCCCATGCAAGTTTAAGCCATGTGTCCCCCAGACTCTGACTAGAGACAAAAATGGCCAATTGTCTCTGACAAGGAAAAAGGAATACAGCATATAACTGTGGTTCTCTTTAGTTCATCTCTTATGAACACCTAAAGTCACATCTGTTAGATAAAGTCTCTCACTAGACAAAATGTTAAATAGATAAACTGATTCTTATGATAAGGCCTCACTCATTAACAGGTCACTAATGCTAATTTGTTGTGATTTAAGGGTTATAAAACTGGCTTTAAGACTCTCTCAGTAAAGTAAATTAGGTTCCTCTTTTCATCAAGGTTTTAACTATTCTAAAGATAAAGGCTCACATAGAAATGGTTAATTTCCAAAGGTAAAGTACTCATACCTAAAGACATTGTGACTTTACAGATAGCTTCTGTCTTATTTATGCTAATTTTATTGAATGGTCATAACTAGGTTTAATCACTTAGGTTTAAGTGATTCAATTTCAATAATAATAACTTTCATCTTCCTGGGATTTGTTGGAATAGCTTACTTAAACTTTATCAAATTTAAGTCATGGGTAAAACATAAAATTTTTTATGTTAATAAAAATTTCTGTGGTACATAAAAATCAATAGCTATCAAGTTTAAGCCAAAATCATTGGTTGTCAAATAATATTTTTCTTTCAAAAACTTTATCAAGGGTTATATTAATATTTACTTAGCTGTTTGGGCTCAAAAAAGACCGAATTCTACTCTATTGTATGTAAAGTAACTGTCTCAATTTTGGCACCATGATAACATTTTGTTAGATTTGGTTAACTTACATTCAAAAATTCTAACTATACAGAATAGTCATCTTAATTTTGATGCTACTAAGGCTACTAATGAATTATTTACTACAATTAAGTCTGTGTTGCCTGGTTGGGACTCTCTGAGTTCCTGGATAGGCAGCTTTACAGCTGTGGGAGCTTGCCTTCTGCTTCTCTTAGGCCTATTGCCTTTTTTCTTCAAGTGTTTAATGAAGTCTATTGTAAATGTTCACACAGAGGTCCGAGCTATACACTATAGGACATGTCCCTGGCTCTCTCAGACTTTATCCTAGTTCTCCCTGAATTTTGTCCGCTGATGGCCAGAGAGGGATAAGAAAAAAGAAGGAGAATCTAAAACAGAGAAACCTACTTGGATCAAAAACACTGAGGATAAGGTAATCTCCATTGTGATGGACTGAGCAAACAATGGTACTTTAAAACTTTTAAAATGATAGGTTTATCTTAACAGGTGGTGGGAGGCCAGAGGCCCCCGCAGTGGAGTGTTTCTAAATTGCCCTTAAAATGGAGATTGCTCCAGGACCTTAGAAAAATTAATAAGGCCGTGGTACCTATGGGAGCCCTACAACCAGGCCTCCCCACTCCAGTAACAATTCCTACAGGATATTGTAAAATCATTATTGACCTAAAAGATTACTTTTTCCCTTATACCCTGAGAATTGTCAGCATTTTACATTTAGTTTACCTGTGGTAAATCTTAGAGGCCCTAAAGATAGTGGAGGCTACAATTCTGAGCCAAAGGGTCACTTTTATCTCTTATAAATAGCCTCTTCTCCTGGTCATTTGTGCCACTGTCTTTACACCCACTGGGGTGTTCTGGCAGGAGGGGCCCCTCTTCTGGGTCCATTTACCCTCCAAAAGTTAAAAACGGGGGATTTATATCCCATTAAAGGCTCTCCAAAAAACATTCTTCATCATGCGCTGTTTGTCCTAAACTTTTTAACCCTTGATACTCAGGGAAATTCAGCTGCTAAATGCTCTTGGCACACAAATACAAAAAATACCTTTGCCAAAGCCATGTGGAAAGATCCTTTAACTTTAAAATGGAATGGCCCAGACCCAGTACTCATTTGGGGCTGAGGATCAGTGTGCTTATTTGACATCAAAGAAAATGCTGCGAGATGGCTTCCAGAGAGACTTGTAAAACAAGCTGATGATCCTCCAGTGACATCTCACATATCCAGGGAAGAAACACTTTCCTGAGAGAATCTCCCTTTTTCCCTAACAGGACAAAGCTGGAAGGACCTCTACTTATCTTAATCCTCTCACTCACAATCGGACCCATTATTATAATTAAAATCATGTCTTTTATATGTCAACAGATTAAAGCCATTAAGGTGCAGCCTTTACAGGTCCATTATCACAGACTGGAGCTGGTGGATCGAGGCATTGCCACTGAAGACCTACCACCTTCAGTGGTCACTCTCCCTTGATCTTACATTCTGTACTTACTTACTATACTGCTGTCTTCTACACCTCTGCTATTGCTGCGGTCTACCTGTCTTGGCCAAATAGCTACCCCTCCTACGGGAGCTGCATAGGATTCAGACCTATGCATATCAACTTACAATAAAGTGAGTGTGATACGGACACCAATGTGGGTGTGAGGCAAAGCACCGCAAGGGAAGGTCCTTATCTGACCGCTTCTGGATTCCCTGAGAGGTATACCTGGCTTGCATGGAGGTTGGTACCATAACTGTTATCACTAAGGCCGTGCCTTGCTCTCCGGCCACATAGGCCCTGCCTCCCCTCCCCAAAAGGTACCAAGGGCCAAAGATTGTGGGAAAAAGACATCCCACGGGAGGAGTCGGGTCCCTACTCCCCCAGTTGGTTAATGCCCACCACTGCAAAGCGGGCCTTCCCTTTTTTTGTATAAAAGAAGGGAGGATATGTTGGGAGCCATGAACCAAACCTCGGCCATGTTGACAGAGACTGCCATATAGCTAGTTAAAGTTTCTACTTCCTCACCTAATACTCAACTACCAGAAACAAAGACTGCCATATAGCAAGTTAAGCTTCTACTTCCTCACCTAATACTCAACTACCAGAAACAATGGGATCGTACACCTGGCTAAGCATTCCCCCATCCTGCCAGTAGCTGATGAAGAAACAAAGGCATTGCGGTTTAACCAGTAACTCTGTGATCTTTGCCCTAACCACGTCCCCTTCCCCCTACAACCCTATATAAACCTACATGTAAGAATAAACTCTCGAGGCTGTGACAAATGTCTAGCATGGTCTCCTTCTTGTGTCTGTTTGCCTACTTTCATTCAGGTTGATATTCACCTCACGTCCTTGTTTGATTCCCTGCTGGCCAGGGCAATATGTGTGTGTGTGTGTGTGTGTGTGTGTGTGTGTGTGTGTGTGTGAGAGAGAGAGAGAGAGACACAGAGAGACAGACAGAGAAAGAGGAGAGAGAGAAAGAGAATGATAACAATTAGGAACAACACAGCCTTTTTTTTCCAAAAAAAATTTTTTATTAACAACTTCCACGATTATTAAAAAAATCCCATGATAATGCCCTCCCTTCCCCTACTTTCCCCTTTGAAACTCCACTCTCCATCATATCCCCTCCCCCTCTCAGTCAGTCTCTCTTTTATTTTGATGTCATGATCTTTTCTTCCTCTAATGATGGTCTTGTGTAGGTAGTGTCAGGCACTGTGAAGTCATGGATATCCAGGTCATTTTGTGTCTGGGGGGAGCACTTTGTAAGGAGTCCTACCCTTCCTTTGGCTCTTACATTCTTTCCACCACCTCTTCCTCAATAGACCCTGAGCCTTGGAAGGTGAAACACAGGCTTTTTTTGATAGAATTTTTTTTTTAAATTTTTTATTTATTTGAGAGCGACAGACACAGAGAGAAAGACAGATAGAGGGGGAGAGAGAGAATGGGCGCACCAGGGCTTCCAGCCTCTGCAAAGGAACTCCAGACGCGTGCGCCCCCTTGTGCATCTGGCTAACGTGGGACCTGGGGAACCGAGCCTCAAACCAGGGTTCTTAGGCTTCATAGGAAAGCGCTTAACTGCTAAGCCATCTCTCCAGCCCAGATAGAAATGTTTTTGTTAGCTAGGGACTGGCCCACAGAAACATGGATGCCACCTTGCCTGCTCTGACAAGACTAGAACAGAGTCTGATATAGTATCACTCAAGATGGCTGCAAGCAACAACTCTTCAACAATAGCTTCCTGCTTCTTCTTATTTTTTTTTTCCTGCTTCTTTTTTAACTTTTCCTGGGTTTGACATAACTGTGGGCTGACCCAGTCTCTTGTGCCCAATAGCCAATCAGATCCCTCCCTTACATACCTGAGTCTGCTGAGGAACCTTATTCTAATTGAATATTTGATTCATATAAATCAGCCTGAACCGTGTGCGTGAGCTCTA